>NC_143264.1:71125839-71429500 GCF_984573655.1 Nuphar pumila | reverse complement strand
TGAGACTGCCCGGGGGTTTGTTATGTTATGTATTTTGATACCCCAGACAACTAGCTGAGTTTGTTCCTAAGAGGACGGCCAATGACCGAGAGAAAATTTTTCAGAGGCCACTTGTTTAAGATGATGCATCAATACATTTGCAGAAGTCATTGGGATCTACCATATAGAATAATTTTTGGTAGCCCAGTCTCCTAACTCCGATAACTCGGGACACCGAGTCATTTGCTCGAAGAGTGTAGTTGTTACCAACCTGTCCATCGAAGTTTTTGTACCATCTCATCCTCTCCCTTAACGAAATCAAAGAGACAAATAGGTATGCCAGGTTTTTCTTTAATTGACGACTCATTCTACATGCTTTGGCCTTTCAAACCAGCTTGAGCATCTTGCTTGTGAAGGCGATCATCACCATTTATGTGATTTTTTTCCATCATCGTACATTTTCATGTTAGGAGGTTACCATAAACCTCTCATCCAATCATCATGGTATTAACATATCGTACATGTCTGATAGTACCGCTACGATGAGAGAGATCAATTTCTAAGAAACAAACTCCAACTTTATTATGCTGTAAAAGAAACGATGTAACCATTTTAATTTAATTTGACATGATCTGATCTTTCAAACCAACTTGAGTATCTTGCTTGTAAAAGCGATTATCACCATTTATGTGATTTTTTTTTATCATTGTGCATTTGCACACTACGAGGTTATCATAAACCTCTCATCCCATCATCACAGTACTAACATGTCAGTACCACAATGATGAAATGGGTATCAGCTTCTCAAAAAAAAACCTAAACTTCTCATGATCTTGACCGAAGAGATCCGAGTCATTTTTGGATATTAAACAAAAGACCGTACATATCTCTTAGGGTTACGCAAGTTTGAGAAAAAGACTTGGTTGTGAATGAGCAACCGTCAGTTATTCATTTTTTGCTTTTTGAAACAATGAATATTTCAAATATCTAAATCTCGCATGAAATCTCCTTTTTCTTTAAAGACTTGGCGAGCGTGCGCAAATATGCGTATTTAAAAGCAAGCGTAATGCAAGGTAGGCAAGAGTATACAAAACTACGTACCCTACAAGGTTATATATATATGTATATATATTTAACAAAGCATGAGCCTGTGCACCTTATAGCGTGACAGCAAGGTAAATGACATAAGACTCAATATGTGAAACCACACATCGAGCTAAATAAATTACGTAAACAGTGCATGATGTACGAAACGGTATATCAGCTAAATAAATTGCGTAAGCAGAAGCTTCTACACGTAATAGCGTGACAACAATGTAAATGACATAAAGCAAGACTCGATGTGCGAAACTACACATCGAGCTAAATAAATTGCGTAAGCAATGTACGATATACAAAACCGTACATCGGCTAAATAAATTGAGTAAACAATATATGATGTATGAAATCATACCTTAGCCAAATAAATTGCGTAAGCAGTGCACAATGTACGAAACCATACATCAGCTAAATAAATTACGTAAGCAGTGCATGATGTATGAAACCGTACATCGGCTAAATAAATTACGTAAGCAGTGCATGATGTACAAAACCGTACATCGGCTAAATAAATTGTGTAAGCAGTAGCCTGCGCATGTAATAGCACAATGGCAAAGTAAATAATATAAATTTAAATGGATAAGGAATACACAAAACTGCATCCTTGAGTTAAAAACATATGTATATATGCATATATATTTATATATATTAGAAGTGTTCTGTCATTATCCATGTATGTAACTTTTTCTTACCTTGGAGATGGTCAAACTTGCTGATGATTTCGAGTATAGGTCTTTAAAGGCTTATGCCTTGGTGCACGTGCCACATCCATTGCAGCAATGGGGTGCGCTAAAAAGTATTTTTATCATGCTACAAAAAGAGAACGATGCAACAACTTAAATTAATAAAATAAGCAACATTTTGGGTTGCACGAGTCAAACCCAAACCCATTTTGAGCTAGGCTTGGTATAAGAGGCGATCAGCACAACTCGACAGAGTTAGGCTCGACTTGCTAACTAAGCTGGCTCAGTTTGAAAGTAGAGACCAAGCTGAGCTCGGTTATAGCCAAGCTTAGCTCGGTGGGCGATGTGACAAGGGCTCGATGGTCAGGCCCAACCCGTAGGCAGCACCCCACAGTGTGATAGGGACTGGGCCTACTAAGGCCCAGATTGGCTGAGGAGGGGTGGGCTCGACGGTTAGGTCGAGCTCGAACTGCCCACCTCCGGCTTGTCCAAAAAAGAGCAGAGACGCGAGAGGGAGCATAGGGCTTAGCCCGGTAGCCGAGCCAAGCTGCCCCCTAACCCAGAACGAGACCGAGCCTAGGCTCGATCCTTTGTTTTGAGGGGACCAACAGGGCTCGGTTCAGACCGACTGAGCAGGAAGGGGGGTGCTCGATACCCTCCCTCCAGGCAATCCAGAGCCATCAGTAGTGGTGGCTCTAGTCTGCCAACCGGAGAAAGGGAAGAGAGGGAGAGGAACCTATCGAGAGTAAGGGAACTCCGACGGGGCTCCGAAGAGCAAGGAGAAAAAGGCGGAAGGGGCAGGAGGGTGTTGCCCCCCTGCATTGGTTCAAAAAAGGGAGAGGGCAGGAGGGCTTTGCCATCCTGCACCTGTCGATCAAAGAGAAGAGAGAAAGGGGGAGGTAGGAGGGTACCTGGGAGAGAGAGGAGAGAGCACAGGGGAGCTCAGAGGTTACGGTTGCGCAGGGGAGAAATCGGGCGGGGGGGGGGGGGGTGTTGGATCCAATTTTTTTTTTAAGTGCTGGTCTTACATTAAAAGACCACAAACAACTATGTATTATCTGCTTTTGTTGAACATTAGGAAGTAGTAGTGGTGCCAGATCTTTTCTTCTCGTGTGCATAGAGGAATCAAGATATGAGCTTGTTACCAGTTTCAATATACTGCAGATAAACATAAGAGAGGCACCCACCACAATGTTTGCGACACTAATCCTGACATGGAGAAGGAAGACAGTCAGGACAGGTATCACAGGCAAAGCCACTGTGGTTGTTGCATAACATGCGAAAATAATGATTACATAACTATTCAATGACAAAAAAATAAATTAAACTTTGCGAAGAAAATTGAGTTATGAGAATATATATATATATTTTAACCATGTTTTCTCTGTAAAATCTGTATGCTTTTTCTTTGAGAAGTAATACCAACAGGACTAGGACTCTCCCAAATCGAGGTGTTACAGTGAAAACCACACCCATTGTGGACAGATAACAGATCTGCCAACTTACTGCACTCCATACGTTCACTAATATGTATGAAACCTGGCCAAGCCTAAAACTCACGGCAGTCACCAGCAAGAGCATCCCATTCTCCACTCACAAACAACCCGATAACACATGCGGTGGTTGCAACAAGTGCAGTGTAAATCTGCACCTCCAAAACTGTGGAGAACGTCTCCTTGAAGATCTTTTGGAAGGAGAGTTGCATCAGAGACAGGATGAGGGTTGCGTTTGTTAATGGGTGATGCATATTTTATGGCTCACTGAGTACAATAATTTTCTACATCAACTGGCAAAGTGACCCCCTAACTTCAAAATAATTGCATCTCAAGGACCAAAGTCATAAAGTGGGAGTGAAAGAAAAACTTTGAGCTGGGAGCCCACAGCAAGTCATCTTGACTGGATCAGTGTCAAGTTGGTGACACTGCAACAAAGAACGTTCTTATCTGAATAATCGACTTGGTGGTTTCGGAGGTAGCTTGGTCCAAGTCAAACTAGTACAGGCATGAAAACGTAGACAATGTGGGGAAACACATACAGAATGGAATTCAGGCTGCATCATTAATTTGGGTGACCAAATGGTGCCTAGAATGAACAAAGATAAACAAATAATCACCAAAATCCTCACTTTTTTCTTTTAAGTTTTTCTGCTATTATTTCCATTCTTAGTCGTATATACTATATAGACTTACAATGTGCACGTACGTGTGCACACACACACACACACACACACACACACACACACACACAGGTGCACAGCTTATACTGAAAAGATGAGAACATTCCTTGACTTGTTTACATTTAATTTAATAAAACTACATGTACTCTATAATGTAGCAACGAGTGATTCATGGAAATGATAATATGTATATCCTGGCTTTACAAAAAAGGAGGATAAACTACATGAGACAGCCAACATACTGAGCTCTGGGATATGCTTTCTGTAGCTTTGGCCATTGCACAAAAAACTGATCAGCCAGATGCAATTTGTACAACACGAGACCACTCAGGGACAGCTTCCTCACTCTTGCTATACTTTCAACATAGAAAATGGATGCCCATCCAATGCCAGCTACCTGCAGTGATCAAATAGAAGAATACTTGAAAGTGAAAAATAAAATTGACTAAAGCACATGAGAAAGAGAGAGAGAGAGAGAGAGAGAGAGAGAGAGAGAGAGAGAGAGAGAGAGAGAGAGAGAGAGAGAGAGAGAGAGAGAGAGAGAGAGAGATTTTATGCTTTGGCTATGATAAGGTTTAGAATGAACAACCCCACCAATGAATTTAACAAGGAATATGTCAGGCTGGATCAGAGGCTAACTCAGAACTCACTCCATCAAGTGGCTCATTCTTGCTGATTGGTTGAGTTCTGGCCCCTGTTGGCCGAGTCCCAAGTAGGGCAAGGATTTAAAAAAAAAGGCATACAAGTAAGTTGGCTTCTTATTGTGTATGCCATTGGATGGAACCAAGAGTCAGTTTGGCAACCGAGGAGGAATAAAGTTGGAACCTCCCCTATTAACCTGCACTCTTGAGTAGCTCATCCTACTCAGTTCAACAGCCCTATTTTCCAATGCTAAATTGGTTTAGCACCAACTTGAGTGTAGATATTCAAAAGGACACAAATATGCACTCAGAATGAGATCTGACAATAGGTTTTCCATTTCTATGGTATCTAAGATCTATTCTCCCAAATGCAAAATATTAGGTCATCCTAAAAGTGGTTCATCTGGATGATTATAAAAAGTATACACCCTGAGGTTGGAACAAAAAATTAAATGCCTCTAAGAATTAGACATGAATATTTTATACTTGTTATTACAAAATACCCAGAGCTATCCCCAGGAAACAGATATCATCATGCAGAACACCTTAAAAAGAAATGCGGCTAAACAGAGAGGAATGCAAGTTCCAGGACCATTGCACAGAACCTGAAGATAAGACATGATTTTAGAAGTGGTGAGACAGTAACCTGAATAGAACTTTGCAATTATACAGGCAAAAGAAGAGAGCTTAAAAGAAATACCACTTGAGGCCTGATTTTTAAAGTTAACCACAAAGCGTGAACCATGGCAATAAGAGTTGTACCCACAGAAGTCAAATACGATTGACCAACTTCACGACTGCGATAGATCTGCATGAAATGAGCAGCACCATTTTGGTTCCCTGTGCTTTTCTGAACCATCAATCACCATGTCAGAAATTTGCCAGAATACTAGAATTATATCAGGATTCCAGCCCAATTGATGGTTGTCCCAAAAGGTAAAAAAAATGAAAGCCAACATCTGCAAAATGGAATTAAAATAGAAGGCTCTCTCACAGGAAAAATGCATACTCCCAAATACCTATCATTAAGAATCGGAAGGCATTCAAAGAATACCTTTTGAAGTCAGGGATAGAAACTTAACTATAAACGTGTAAGCATGGGCATGAAACATGGAGTCATGGATTGAAAGACTGTATTTACAGAAATGGGAAATAGTTTTTCAGTCTTGAGTCATCTCACCTGATGTAAGTTTAACCACCAATTATTTTCAAATATACTATGTCTACCTAGCTAAGCGGTCCACTAAGAAAATAAAGAAAGGGGGAAAAGATGCCTCATACATGGGCATACATGAGCCAACCTAAGCTTGAATGCAGGCTGTTCAAGCTCCGGTTGGTACCAAGGAAGAGCTTGGCTCCGTCTGGAGCAAAGCTCAAACATTTGTGGGTGTGAGCCAAGCTGAGTTGGACTATATTTTCACAAAAGAGATATTTCCTTATGATGAGAAGAGGAAGAACAAGAAGAGAATCATTGCCTCCCATATACAAACAAACCATGATACAATTGGGTCACCACCCTCTTTCATGAAAAATGGTGCATGGAAATGATGTTCACAATCCTTTTATCCCTTTAATGACCTAAGGAAGCTGAGCCAAATTGAGCCCATGTAAGCACATTTTTAGCTCGTTCTTTCAGAAGAAAACCTAAAATATATATTGAATTATCATATCGAAGTTTGACATATCTGTGGATGCTATGACTGCTCAAATGGAGAAAACATCACACCCACAAGAAAAATCTCGACAGTGAAACTAGTTTAAGAAGAATAAACTATTTTAATGTCTATCTCAATGTTTTTCATGTAGAATATATGTCATCTAAGTCGTGCCCAGGTCAGATATAATAATTTGGTGAAATTGTCAGCCATTGACAATGGATTAGTTTTTAATCACGCCTGTTTGCACTCTAGGTTTGTAAAATTCACAGACCTGTTAGCAGATTGAGCATAATTTCTTTTGCTTCTCATATATGACAAATCTCAATTACTCACTTCATAGGCCTTTCCTACTGATGCCCAAGGGATAATTTGTTTTATATGTATGAATGCTAAATATGGGCCAAATCTCTTCCAACATGTCTCATTTTCTAGCCATGGTAAAAGATAAAACAGGGGATTTGTTGAATCAATCAGCACACCTCAATTAACATATCCAATCAAATTGTAGTGCATTTGAAACAAACCGTCATTGTGCTTCCCATTATGGAAGATTTACAAGCCCATTGACTTCTTCCCGGACACAACCACACAACAAAATGAAACCCACTCAACGTTGTATTCCAAACCTATGCTTGTCCAATCACGAAGGTTTAAGGAATTAGCAAAGGGCTCGTTAATTCAAACAACTTGCTCAAACACAATTATCGCCAGAGAGACAAAGTAGGCAAATTGGACAAGAAGGTGGCATCAAGAGAAACGGAATTAAATTTCTTCCTAAAGGGTGGAAAGTGTGAAACACTAACCACTAAACAACCATCCGAGAAAGGACCTTCTGGAAGAAAAGAGCCCATCCAAGCTAAGTGATTTTGCAGCTTCTGGTCTTAAGGAATGACAATAATCCACACTACACGAGGAATTTTTCCATATCGGACGATCACATTCCACTAAACAACATAGGACACAATGTGGAATTCTTTGCCATCTAATAATGGAGTCCTTACTACCAACTAAAATTGTCTACATATGGTGGCGGAGGTGGTTGTGGTGGAGGCGGCAGCATCAGTGGCAACAATGGATGTGAAGGCAATATCCTTGAGTATCGAATTTACACATAAAGCAAAAGGAACTCAGGAATTCTACTGAAACGAATGCCAAATTAAGGCAGATATGCCCCCTTCACAGACACCCACAACAACATAAAAATCCAAAATTTACAGTACACAGCTAATCGGGATTTTGGGTCTACCTCGATTCAATAAGTACAAACCAAAAAACCAATAATTACACGAATTCGATTGATCCCATAAAATGAAAAGAAAAATAACTAATAATTCATCAATTATAACAGGAATTCGATCGATCGACTTACGCCGCGAGCTAGGGATTGTTCGAAAACCCTAGCTTTCTGCAGGCTCATGTTATCGGTGGCGGCCGCGACGTATGATCGGGGCGCGAATTTATCGATTTCGAGGACGGAGAGGAGATTCATCATCTCCGCCGTGTGCCCCCCTGAGATTTCCCATGAAGGGGAATGCCACAGTTATGAATCGATTGGTGAAAGAATGGCGAGAGAAGGATGAAGGTGGGGGTGGAATTGTGATTACCCGAACCGAGGACGATGAGGGTGCTGAGGGGTTGTGAAGGAGACCTGTTGAGGAGTGACTTTCCAGTATTATGGAATACGTGGGCGATCCTGAAGAGCAGTAGAAGGAGAAGAAGAAGCACAGAAGCAGCAACGGCGATCATGGTTACCATCTCTCTCTCTCTCTCTCTCTCAGGTAAATGATGTAAACGGGTCATATTGGGTTGGGTATGACCCGATGATGAGCATACCGAATCCGGTGGGATCTGGTTTGGTAATAAAGAAGGTCAGACTAAGAATTCCGATTAGACTCATAGGGTTTGATTGATACACGGAGCCGGTTCCATATCCTACTTGAGAAGGCAATACTTTATAAATATTTGTTTTGAAAATATCACATTTTTATGAGAATTAAACGTGACAAAAGTTATTGCTATAATATTCTTTACTGTTTATTGTTTGTATTTTGTTTATATATTTATACAACCAGTGAAATTTATATATTAACATTTTTTTATAATCCAAGAAAAAAAAACCCATCATGCCTGCACATTGGCTGACCTCAGGCTGGTAAAACCCTTGAGGTCCACCCTGCCCACGGGAGAGTACACCTAGCTTCGACCTTGTGGCAAGGATCCCACCCGTGGGTTTCGAACTTATGACATTCCGTCAATTTAGTGACATTAGCAAGTTGCCCCTACAAGGGATTTGTGGAGCCCTTGTGGGTAGGGGTGGACAATGGGCTGGCCCGGTCATAGCCGGCCCATTGGGAAAGCCACAGCCCACTGCCTGCTCATTAGGCCTATGGACTTGAACGGGCCCGGCTATATATATATATATATATATCGGGCTGGGCCGCAGCCAAACCCGTGTGGCCCACTTCCAGCAGGGCTGGGCTAGAGGCCCGGTTCAGGCGGAGGGCCAAATTTACAGGCCCACAGACTGCCAAGTCCAGTGCCCACCTCTACTTGTGGGCACACTATATATTAGCATTAGCAATGTTCAATTGATTGAAGTTCATAACACTCTTAAAACACAAATTTGAAAAAAATATTATTATTTTTTGAAGTTAATAAATAATTTTTACTTTTCAAATTCAAGTTATTAAAGTACACTTTGTAAAATGTATTTGGCTTTTTTTTTTCTTAAAAGAAAATATTCGCTTTGCCTAAACATTAACCATATAATTTAGAAAAGCTATTGTATTTAACCAGATCGGATTTAGTATGGGTCCAAGATTAACGGATGTTACCTGATTGAATGCATCCTGATGGTTAAACCAAAAGTTTCCAAATTGAATCTAGCACGATTGGATCACCGGTTTGGAGGGCGAGGTCCACATTCAGATGTTAAGGGTATATGCTTGAGTTGACTGACTGAGGTTTTAGGTTTGGGATATCCAAATCTCAATCTGAATTCTTTCAGGTAAACTGCTTATGCACAAATACTTGTGCAATCATATTGCACTCTAAAGATTAATAAAGCAAATAAGGTGATCTGTCAAATAACTTTCATAGC
This sequence comes from Nuphar pumila, assembly GCF_984573655.1. NCBI lineage: Eukaryota > Viridiplantae > Streptophyta > Magnoliopsida > Nymphaeales > Nymphaeaceae > Nuphar > Nuphar pumila. The sequence goes on along the minus strand of NC_143264.1, from coordinate 71,420,165 downwards.
CAATGTACCCTCAGCATCTTTTGGGGCTACATCTATAGACTTCTTTTCAAGAACTGAGCCAAACGTAGACAGCCATAACTAGGGGTGTCAACATTTACCCAGACCCACCTTAACCAAACCCTACAAGGTCTGGGTATGGTAATAAATAAGAAGACCTGATTAGGACTCTGGTCCAGACTCAAAGGTCCAATTAATACATGGACTCGGATATAGTTTGTAAAATTGTATACCAGATTCTGACCAGACAGGAGTTTTGATTAAGACCCACAATTTTTCAATATAAAAATGATGAACAAATATGGTTTTATTGCGTATGGTATGAGTCTGATTCATGTAGTTTTTATCGGATCCTGGTATGGTTTTTCTTATAGTAGACCCGATTAAACCGGAGCCTAAACCCGATACCATACCTGAAAATGGGGTCCAAGTCTGGTCACCCTTATCCACAACTAGTGGTTAATGATTGTGATATGGGAGTATGTGATATGCCACCTGATTAATCAGGTAAAATCATCATCATCATCACCAACATTGATTTTGTGACATATACATGGAGTAACTAACACAAATTCTTACTTAATTATTATTTTTTTAACTATGTAAAAAGAAAATCTTCCACAAATTCACGAAATGAGATGGTCAGAAAGAAACCACCTAACCCAGTTTCATGCTCCAAGGATTGCCAACTTAAATATCTTTGCTTTTTCTAATTTTTTATACCAACAAAAGGTTAACCACAAATGGTTTGATGGCAAAAGTTCCAAAGGCAAAATGCATCATCTCATTAACACTTAAATCGTATTGTCACAATATTCGTATCAAAAAAATGTGGGAAAATCTTTGTGAACATCAGCATTATTTATTTTTAGAAAATAGTGAACTACATGAAAACATAAAAAAAAATAGAGTTATTTGATAATGAAATTTTGAAAATATCATGTTTAATTTTCTTTTCAGATTTTTCTTAATGATGGAAATTTTATGACAAAATAATAATGTTTTCTAATGTCTACGACAAAATCATAATATTTTCTAATTTCATTGTTTTTTTTTCAAATCTTCTAATATCTTTGTTTAATGTGACTATAGATTAAAGTGTTTGATTACAAAATGGGGAGCATTATAAAAAGTCAACCTACCAAGCAATTTTGGAAATTTACAGTTAGAATCATGGAGATGTTTACCTTCAATTTATAGTACATTTTGACGACTGTTTGGAAACTAGTAGCTGGGATGAGAGTTAATGCAATTGGTAAAAACTTGGTCAGACTCCCTTGCTGGTAGAGGTTTGAAAACTGGAAGCTAGGATGAGTGTTTATAAGTTTGTGATGAGAAGTGAGGCCCTTTCTCTTTTGTATTTAGGCCCCTGCTTGAAAACTATCAGTCGATAGCAGCAATGTCCTTCATCTTAAATGCCTTAAGTTTATCAGCCAGGTGCATGGAGCTCTTGTGAGCAACTCTAATCTATGCTACTTGTCTGGTAGGAGCAGCTAGTGCACGTCACCTTGTGTTGGGACGTTGTAGGTTCAAAACCCAATGGTACAGTTGTATGACTGGTAGGGGTCTGCCTAACCCCAGCTTGCCTTTCAAAAATAAAACCCTAATCTATGCAGACAGGTTTGTATGATGCTGCTCTCATATGTGGCGAATAAATGTTTCGTTTGGCTTCGGTATTGATTGAATTTATGACCATCAATGAGCAGTTGCCGTGTAAGTATGCATGTTTGAGCTGGGCTTGCTTTCATTTTGAATAAGCTAATTAATTGATTCAGTCTATGCCACTGATTCAGCCATAGGAGCTGCAACTGCAAATGATGCCTATATCAAACCCGTCTCTCAGGGACACTTTTTTCAGGTGACACCATGTCATGTGATACATCATCATGACATGACATGACATGACACGTTCGGAATTAATATTTTAATTTTTGCAAAAATATATTTTTATCATATAAAAATAAAAAAACTGTGTCCTCGTGTCTTAATTTTAAATGAAATTTGTGTACTCGTGTCTCATATACATATGCATCCATGTACGTGTCCTTGTGACGTAGGATCAAATAACACTGTAAAAAGCTAATCAAACAAAACTATTTATGCACTGGGTGTCATGTCCTCAACCCAGAGTTTTACCTAGCAGCGCGGCAGGCCCATTAAGTGACCAGATTCTTGAAGTTTTTATTAAAAAAAAAAAGAGTAAAAAGTAAACAAATTGAGTTATGTTGCTCGTATAGCGCATGTTTGAATCACTTTCCCCCACCCGAAATGGGATGAAATGGATGCGGGGGACGGTGATTTTAACAAACGTTGGATGCTCGAAACAGTGTCTTCCGCATCCGTAAAAACGCCTCCCTGTGTTACAAAAAGAACAGGACGTGGGGAACATGTTTAAAAAAAAGAAGTCGGAGGTAAGGGTCCTTCGACTCTCTCTTTCTCTTTCTCTCTCTCTCCTTGGCAGCCGGGGGTTACCAGGGACGTAATCATTGATGTCGAGAATAAGGTCGTTGTTGAGAGGCCAGCAACACCATTGGGGTAAGGCCGCCGACAAGGTTTTACCTTTTCTTTCTTTTTCTTCTTCTTCTTTCATTTTGGTTTGAATCAAATTTCTTTTTAAGGCATTTTTAGGTTTTCATACATGAGGGTTTTCTTAGATTAGGGATTTTGTTTGATTTTATTGATTAGGGTTCTCTTCTTGATTAGGGTTTTTTTTTTCTTGATTAATTTTTTTTTCATTGATTAGGGTTTCTTCTTTTTCATTCTTTCCCCTTCAAACAAAGGACATTTATTAGACTTGGAACAAAAAGAACAGAACAAACATAACCAATGTTCTGTTCAGTTCTTTTTGTTCATTTTGTCCAACCCTGGACAAACGATAAACATACCCATAAGATACAAGGAGATGTTTACCAAATCACTATTTTATAGTTGGGTTTCTCAACCAGAAGAGCAAATTTATTAGGGTTGGTGCACAGCCAAACAGTGACGTTGAGCGTTAAGAAGCGAAGCACCCATGAAAAGCATCACACAAGGTGATGCATGTGGGATCTGTCAGAAATTAAACCAAGGAAAGATAAATAAAATCTCCTTCCATCAACTATCCAGTAATATTTGACATCCAGAGATCATTGGTGATTACATGCTTGAACCAATAATGCAGCTACCAAGATTTGATTAAACACAAGATCAGAGGAGGATATAGGCTTGTCTGCCAGGATCTGTTAGTACAAGTCACCTTGTGTTTGGGATCTTGCTAGTTCGAACCCGTAGGGTCAGCCTAACCCCAGCTTTCTCGAGAGCATCAGGTGATCTGTCAAATTACGTTAAGAAAGTGATTTGACACCGTCTATTGCTTCATCCCATGCACAAGGACCTCATGGTCCTTGCCTACATTGTGGACGGTGAGGATGCCAAATCACTCTTCTAAAAGTGATTTGGCAGATCACTTGATCTGCTCTCAGCTTTCTCTGTTGGAAAAAAAAATCCATACAAAGTAACGGCTAAGATCAGTAGAGTATCTAATCTCAGTTGCCCTGTTATACCTTTCATCTCTCGGTAGTGTTGGTGTCGACCCAACAAAATGCTTTCGTAGTTAGTGCTCTTTCCGACCTCATGGGTGAGTCATGCATATATATATATATATATTGATAAAATTATATATTAAATATCTTATAAAAATATCATATAATATATATATTATATATAATATATTAGTAAAATATTATATTTATATACACATTTAAAATATAAAGTTAACGTGAGAGTCACAAGTTTGAAACAATATTAAAAATAACGACCATAAGTGTTGGTACCCAAATCATCATGTTGGCGTGTGTCTGCTCATGTGACTAGGGACACGGCGTGTCCCATTTTAGTGCCGATCAGGTGTGGGGTTGCCTCTGATAAAAATTCATTTTCATCATTGATTACAGTTTGACTCTATCTATAAAGAAAAATGAAAAAAAAAAAGGAGGCAGTTGGTGATGCTGTACATGAGCAAGTACTTCTATTAACCAACGTTCAACACATCAATAATTTCAGGGCCCCACCTAAAAACATTTATCAGATCAGTGTGGGTACTGTACTAGGCTATCTCACCAATCATGCATGATCAAATTTAAAAAAAAGAAGAAGTTAAAAACAGGAAAAAAAGAGAGGAGAAAATTTAATACCACCTTGGTCTATGGGCTAATTATATGACCCTCAAGGTGCATTTTGGTAAATTGCCTCCGGAGCTTCAATCAACTGAATCAACCACCAAAGAGATCAGAAGTCCCCCACGTCCCCCTGTTCCCCACTTTAACTCAAAACTCTGCAATTTTGGTGCTGCTCATTCATTGCCCTTTACTATACAAGCCTGACCTCAAGTCCCTCGCACGTGCCACCACTACCCCTACGAGACAAATGGAGAGTCTCGCACGTGCTACCGATACAACCAGGAACCGGATCGGCCGAGTCGGGTTGAGTGGCTCCAATAAGGCGGGTCCTATTGACTAGGGAGTCTTACCCCAAGTGGTTTGAGTCGGACACGGAGCCCATTGTTTTTTTTATCTATCTCAGTTCTATAGGTCCCGAAACATGCAAGATGAGCCGGTTAGGAACTGTTTGGGGACTTTGCAGCCCGAATCACTGACCCGATTTATTTCCACACCAAGTGGGCCGACTCGGTTTTTCAAAAAAGTTTGATGCAATCCTAGACAGAAGATGGTACAACTTGCTCACAACTAGGTAGGGGGGCAAATGAGGGGTTGGATCTTGCCTGATTCTAAATCTGAAATGTACACAGTAGATCCAAATTCAAATCTGGATCTGAATAGATCCAATGGTGTAGGGTTGAATCCAAATCCAAAATACATGTGGTAAAAACTGGATCTGAAAAATAGAACAGAAAAATCCATTTACATGTAAAAAATGCATTGGGATCCATTTTTTATTTGGATCAATTTCAGATCTGACTTATAACATTGATTCGAATCCGGCCTGAATCTAAAAGTAATCCGATTGAACAGATTCTAATCTGACACAAATGAGTATTTAAATTTTACTTAAAGGATTCAAATTCGGAAATAACATGTCGCACTTGGATCGAATATCCCAATCCGTTTTCAGTCCTATAAAGGGGTGCACTGTCCAACTAGGAATGCAAACAAATGGGATATGTTGGATATCTGATCCAAATGCAACATGTTATTTTCAGATTTGGATCCTTAAAATAAGGACCAAATATACATTCAGATCTGATTCAGATTTGTTTAAACATATTTTTTTCAGTTCCTATCAGATTCAGATCAAAATCCAATCGGATTGCATTTTTTAATGTAAAGACTAAAAGAGCATGCTGCTAATCTTGTTTTACAAGATCCAATATTCAAAACCCCAACCGCACCCGCACATTATTCACTTAGAACGATCCGAATTATACATACCAAACACAGGCCCAACCCGCTCATGGAGCTACCGGGCCCACCACTAGAGCTCGTCACGGCTCTTACCGATCTAAATGACTAAAACACCCCTGGATCTCTCTTGATTGTCAAAGCCCACGACCGTCCGCTTCTGGATACCCATGCCCCTCCCGACTGAATCTTCGCAAAATTGGAGTACATTTCTGTTCTCCCTTTCTTTGACCCCAAAGAGGATGACTTCATGGTGACGGTTAATAATAAGTGGGCCCCAAAACAACCAACCAAAACAAACCAACACCAGAAGAATGGTTACTCCGCTTTTTGCCCGAGATTTTTTGCAAATGACAATAGTACCCTCCCACGATCATAAGGGCGTTTTCGTCTTTCTGTAAAAGTCAAAAGCCGTTGTTGTCTGACTGCAGGAATCCGGGATTGTTGACCAATAGCAACTCTGAGATCCACCCGAATTCTAAATCAATCCTCGCCTTTCACCGGAATTACCAATACGTCCCTGAGTGTGAACGCCTTGTCGTCTTCGGCCCAGACTCCATGGACCCAGGTCCATCGAACCGAGTTTCAAGGGTCGTGTCGTGCTATCCTTAGCTTTGAATCTACTTGAGGTCTCTTAAAGCTATCCTTACTTCAAGGCAACCGGATCCAATTGCTGTGAAACAATAAGAGTTTGACTAGACGAAGTATGGCATTCCTGCACCTTGGCTTGAACCTACCCCTGGTTGTCCTAGTCACTCAAGCTGATCGGGCTCGTTCAGCTCATCCAAAGCCATTTGACAACGATCCGTATCGACCAACATTCCTCTCGCTACAATGGACCCAAGTAGTGACCGGTAACAATTGGGATGACTACGGATCTCGATCCAAAGAATAAGTCTTTTACTCCCAACCGATCTTTCTCAAATGACAGGCATATGCCAGGACGGATACGCCATTATATAAAGATCCTGGGGTACAATTGTCATATACATATGCAGCAAACAGACTTACTGAGAGCTCCGTCCCTCCCAACAAAAAAAAAACAAAAAGAATGAAAGAAATTCATGGATAGCCCATCAAATTTCTTCGGAAGTACAAGATCGCGTTTTTTTCCTTCATTTTTCTCTAATTTTTATATACAAAAAGTTCCACATTAGGAGAAGAAGAAAGTCCATCAAAAAATAAAAAAGGAAAAAAAAAATGAAGAGGAGGAAGAAAATGGGAGGAAAATTAGGAGAATTTTCCAAAATTGGAAAGCTTCCTGGATCGATTGCAGGAGGAAGAAGAGGGAGCCCCGGAGAGATACTTGGCCGAATTGGAAACACTAATTTCGCCCGAGAAGGAGGGGAGGTCCCAACCGACCTGTTCCTGGTGGCGTTGGTTTGGGCTCGGCCGCATCAGCGGGCTCAGGCAGAAGGCGAACCCCGACGGATTGTGTTGCAGCGCTCGCTGCCTCGCCGCCGCCGATGACGCCTCCGACTTTAGCCTCGCGCCCTGAGAATCGGACGTGTAACCGCCCTCGTCGGTCGATCCGTCGTCGTCCTTCCCTCTCGCCACCGGAGACATACCGCAATCCCTCAACCGGCAAGAATTCCTACCGGCGGCGGCGGCCGGGAAGAGGCGTGATTTCTTGTGCCGGACGGGCAGGATCGAGGAGAGCCACGAGGAGGAAACCCTAGCGGGCGTCTCGCTCGGCTTCTCGCGGCCGAAGATCGCAGAGAGGAGGGAGAACCGCTTCTCCTTCTTGGAGGCGGGGCTGTGGTTAGGGTTAGGGTTTTGGAGATGCTTCTTCTTGGAGGGGTAGAGCTGCGGGGTGCTGAAGAAGAGGCTCTCCCGGTCGCGGGCGGCGACGTAAGGGGAAACAGATCTCGGGAAGGGGAGGGGGAATTCCGTGCAGGACGTGGCGACGGTGAAGGTGGTGGAAGGGCGGCGCTCCGCCAGGGTCGCCGACGATGAGGGCGGTTTCCGGCGCTCCCTCTCAGCCACCAGCGCCTCTAGCCGCTCCCTCAGGCACGAGGCGCACACGCCCACTCGGCCGGGATCGCACGGGTGAAACCTGCACCTCATCTCTCTCTTTCTCTAGACTCTTTCTCTCTCTCTCTCTCTCTCTCTCTCTCTCTCTCTCTCAGGGAGCCATGATCGGGGAAGGAGGAGGGGAAATTCAGGGAAGGAAAAAGACGGGGCGGAGGGGGAGATTAAAAAAGACCACGCCGTTGAGGGGAAATGACCTCAAAGTTTGATATTTTTACGAAAATGACACTAACTGAATCCATTACTGTGTAGCCTTATTTGGCAAGTCTAGGTTGTTGGTTGACTGAGTCTTTGACTTTACAAATGACTTAAATGTGCTTGGTCTTTGGACGGAATTACGTAGCTGGTGTGGAGAAACCCGTACCCGTTTAGCAGGATCTTTCGGACTTCTAGCGGATCCGGTGCGAGATGTGGTTTGGACTATTTTACATGAACAAAATTTGATCATGTGGGTCCAGGTTAGAGCTACTTTGAATCTTTCACAAGCATGATTAAGAAAATTCAATTAAAGTTATGAAAAGTCTATGGAGTGAACTGCACACAGATCCAATTTGATAATGAAAGTAATAATGTTTTGTACTGGCTGGGGCAATAAATAATCTTCAAGCGATCATTTATGGGCAATGATTCCATTTCTATAGGGCTTATGGGAAATTCACAAGAAGTTTTTTGTTGCAAAATTTGAAGATAAAACTTTATTGGTTTTACTTCAAAATTGAAGAGTTCAAACATAATAATTGTTTTCAAAACATTAATAAATTCATATTGTTTTATATTATATAGGAAAATGTATGCATAAATTAAATGGTATTAAAAAGATTTACTGCATTCTAAGCTTTATTCATGAGGGGGTCATACCATCTCTCCTTGAACTAGATGTTGAATTCCATAGTTTTTAACAGAATAATTGCATCTTTAGTTCTGCTTTCATTAGAAAAAAAAAAACCAAAGGGAAATAAAGACAAGAATTGTCTTGCCCAAAATGTTCTACATGTGATTATGTCGCTTTTGCTTTTATATTTGTTAGAGCATGAAAATGGTCCAAATGAACGAATCAAATTATGCTAAAAAATTTCACAAGTAAAATTGCCTTTTCTACTTTAGAGGTCAAGATGGCATCATTTTGGAATTAATAGGGAAAATAAAAGTTGGACATTCTACTTGGAGGTTAATGATTTTAACTTTTGTTTGTTTTAGTTCTAACAAATTCTTTAATCCATAATAAAAAGCACACACACGCACAATGTATGAGAGAGAGAGAGAGAGAGCACTAAAAGGGGCATAGTGGTGTTCCTTTTTCAGGAGAGGAAGTAATCCTTTCAAGTAAAGAATTTTCCCATGTATTTTGGTTTTTCACAAGAACAGTGATAGAGTGGAAATTATAGGTTTGAATAGCTTTCTAACTTGGGCCAAAGTAGTTAGGGGTGTCAACCGGTCGGATTTGGTTCGGACCCAGGTGGAACCAGACATGTACCCAACTTTTGGGTATGGTATTGGGTCTGGACCAAGGTCTAATTGGGTCCACTATAAGAGAAACCATACACAGACCTGATAAAAACTACATGAACCAGACCTAGACCATACCCGGTAAAACCATATTTTTATCATTTTTACATTGAAAATTTGTGGGTCTTAATCGGAACTCAGGTCGGGTCCGGGTCTGGTTTAAAAATTCACAAATTATACCCGGGTCCATGTATTAATTGAACCTTCGGGTCCGGACTCGGGTCTTCTTATTTATCACCATACCCGGACCCTATAGGGTTTGGTCCAGGTCGGGTCCGGGTAAACCAGACCCATTGACACCCCTAAAAGAACTAATGCTTGGACATAGCTGGACTATAGATAGATTGAATTTCATGCCCGAATCTGGCCCAACTATGGTTAGTACTACAAGTTACTCTTCCACATAGGTAAACTGCAATTGTAAAATCCAGATACATAGTGACTTTTTTTTTATTCAATTGACCTATATATTTCACGGGTCCAAATCTAACCAGAACAGAGCTGAGTCAGGTGGCACCCGGACGGTGTGTTTGAGAGTCTCGGATCTCAGATTTGAGGATATGACCTCGGTAGGAAGGATAGGATTTCAGATACTTGGATCTCTGTTCCCACACTCCCTATCGGACAAAAGATCCAAGGATGTATGTGGTTTTTGGATCTCAAATATGAGAATATGATATCCTCCATTTGCTGGAAGCTCGGATATGTTGTGGGCCCCTTGTTGATCTATGTGTTTATGAATCCTTAGGTTAGATCCGTTTCACACCCAATGGTTTGTACTCAACTTATGCCGTGCTAGGGTTAGAATTAGAGTAGAAAAAGCGTTGAATACACGCCACATCATGGTTGATTTAAACCTACGTTTAAAATTTTAATAGTAGGTCTGACATTGGGTCTAGATGTGAACTTGATTCAATGCACTAATGCAGTAGGGTTGAATCAGGATCCAAAACTAGGGTTGGCCTAGCCAAAAAGAGAGAGTAAAAAGCAGGCCTAACCAACTGACAAAAATACTAATCCAAATTCATATAAGTTGAAGTCCGATCTAAACAGACACCCTATCTTATTTAAGACTAAATCCAAGAAAAAGATGTTGGATTCAGGCCAAACTCCAACTGAACCTGATCCATTTGCATTCCATAGTTGGAATCCTCAGAGCCACACATCATTAAAAATAAATACGAATATGGAACTTTTTGTTTAGTAACCTGTTTTTCATCAATAATTCTGAAAATATACTTTCTTTCCTGAAATAGAGTTACTCTGATCATTGTCAAATAGGGACCTACCATCGCCTTTCGTTAAAAGCAGCCCTGCTCCTTACTCCATAAAAGAAGACATTCATGTAATTTTAGTAGAGAGTAAATAAAAACTTCAGAAAAAAATTAAACATTTCTTCTTTGTTCTTTTCTATAAACAGGTAAACTTTAGACTCTACCCACACTTCATATATATATATATATATATATATATATATATATATATATATATATATATATATATATATATATATATATATATATATATATAATGGAAACCTATCCATTAGAAAACCTATCAATTCTAGCCACTAAGAAACATGCTATTAGACTTTCGAGTTTTTTTATGAAATTCTGACCTTATAGATATGATCTATGTGCTTGTTTTTATAGGAATCAGGTCTTGGAGCATTTGATTGAGTTGCAGGGATAGGTTTTTATAAGGTTTCAAAAATCAACTGTCTATAATTTTTATAAAATTTTGAGGCTCCAAATACCATTTTTTCATCCAAAATACATTATCCAAGTGTCAATTTCTAGTAAATCAATAATGATGAACACATCTGTTAAGTCAGAATAAAAAAAAAACACCAAAATTTTGATAAAATGTTTCTTAGTGAGTAGGGTAGGTAGGTTTTCTAATGGCTAGGTTTTTATTTTCTTATATATATATATATATATATATATATATATATATATATATATATATATATATATATATATCCCCAAGAAAAGCACACACCTACCTACCCATAAGACCCTGGGCTGCCAGTAACAATTATATTTTAATTGGCATTTGTAATGTTTGGAAAATTTCATGGGGTTTGTTATTGTTGGCCACAAACAAGCTATGCATTAGTGACTAGGGGCGGGCAGCGAACAGGGCGGCTCGATGGGCCAAGCCAACCCAGACTGCCATGGGCCGGGTTTGGTCCATGATTTTAGAACTAAGTCTGTTAGGTACCGGACCGAAACCCAGCCTGTTACATTAATGGGCCGGCCCGGCCTGCAGGCTATCACGCCAACATGATGGACTTGAGTTATTTATTAATTTTTAATAATATATAAATTTTCAAAATTAACTATTACATAGTAACTTGGATAACTATTACTATTTAGGTAATTAGTTTGTTAATTATTACTATTTACCTAATTAGGTGCATTAATTAATAATTAGGTTTTCATGTCATATCATGAAAATGAAAGAAAATAAATGGGTTTGGGCCGAGCCGGGCCAGACCCGATTCACATTGGCCCCCGGGCCATGGGCTTCTCTTTAAACCTGAGTTCATTAAAAACCGAGATAAAACCTGACCCGTTAGTAAACGAGCCGGCCTGATGCCCACCTCTATTAGTGCGGGGCAGGTTATATGTTCCCCCCGAAACATGCACTGTAGCTACAGTGCATGTTCTGGGTCCCAACTGAGTGCTGCATGGCTCTCAGTCGGATGTACGAGTGCGCCGTACACCGCTATATATATGCCGTGACAACATTTTGTTAAAAATAACTTTAAGAGGTTTTTAAAATATTTGGTCACTGTCGCTTGCTGCAGTTTCGAGGGCACTATTAACACTCCCCCATTCTTAAGAAGATTCATTTCCTGGATATTGGCTATCAATTAGCAGGCCAGAATGCCAAGGGGATGCAAGTGCCAATATGAAATATTGTGTGAATAGCTTTTTTTTTTTTAAGGCAAGCTGGGGTTAGGTAGATCCCTACCAGTTATACAACTATACCATAGGGTTCTGAACCTGCAACGAGCCAACATAAGCTGACGTGCACTAGCTGCTCCTACCAGAAGCAGATCCCCCCTTAGAGAGAGAGAGAGAGAGAGAGAGAGAGAGAGAGAGAGAGATGCAACCATAGTTGGTTTTGAATCCATTTTTGCCATTTAGATTTTTAATTAGATTTTGCATTTAAGTTTGGATATTAAATCCATCTTAGATCCATGTTAGAATTTCTTCGTGCTTATAGTAATTGTACAAACTCTTTGAATGAGTCTGGACTGATAATTGGGAACTCACTTTCTTCGTATGTCAATTGGTTTTCAGTAAGCCTTTAATTTAACATAGACTGGCATAAGTTACTGAGTGGTTGTAGCATAAATTTGTGCCCTATATATATGAGAGAGAGAGAGATGTTAATGAGCAATAGGTAAAAGAATCACAATATATACTCTTTATTGCCGAGTTATAGCAGTAGTTTAGTTTTGCTATAAAAAAAGAAAAGAAAAGGAAAGGATTAAGGAATTGCAACAACCAGCTATTGTATTATGGATTAACAAACATGTAGAGCCAAATTGGTAAGGTCTAACATCCTCCCGGGTCACCCGAGTGGATAGGGATGTCAGTGGGGCGGAGGTGTGGGGGACAAGGTCTCCACCCCCTCCTCGTCTCAAAATCCGGACCTCCATCCCTGCATGGGTTTGAATTTTAACCTCCATCTCCACCTCCGTCCCCATTTCATGTCCTCCATCCTCGGTCCAAACGGGGGTGGGGGGGGAGCGTATCCCCTCAGTCCATTGCCATCCTTAGAAGGATTGGCGACGGAGCGGGATGGGGCAAGGCGGGGATCGGGGCGGGGGAAAGCTTAAGTTCATTTCTATCTCCATCCTTGCACAGGTTTTGATTTTAACCTTCACCGCCCCCGCCTCCATCCTTGTTTCATGTCCTCCATTCCCGGTCCAAACGGGGCGAGGCGGGGTGGGGCGGAGCCCCATTTTCCCCCGGGTCCACTGCCATCCCTACCTGAGGAGAAGGTGCACTGCTGACTCTTTCATACCAGGTTTGACTCACACTGGGTGTGCTGGTACCTTTAACTGGTGGGCTCCATAAGGGCATGGGTTATGTGACCCTATCTGAGGTTTACTTCTTAGGGCGGCAGGCCCATTAAGTGACTGGTTCTAAGTGAGGGTTCCTTGTCCTTAAAAAAAAAAGGTATGAGCTACAAGCTGTTTCAAATTATGTTCCATTGTTTTGAAACAAAAAAAAAAACTGTTTATATCCATAAATCAGCTTCCATTACTAAATAACGTGGACTGAAGGGCTGCCAGCAGGTGTGATCTACAACTCAGATCCGACTAACATTAGGTCTAACCATATTATTAGTGGTCCAAGACCATTTTTTTTTATGGATCATGGATTGGGATCCAAATCATGATCAACCCATGAGGAGAACATGCCCAAGCCATATTGTTTATGGGCCCAGACCATATTATTTTTTATGGGTCACGAATTGGGATCACTACAACAAAGCAGTAGATTAGCGACGACCACATTCCGTCGCTAACCATGTTAGCGACGGATTAGCGACAACGAGGCGACAGTATGCTTACGTCGCGAATATTTCGACGCTAACTGGCGACGGAATAATTCTGTCGCCAGGTCCGTCGCTAATTGCGACGGAATAACGAGCGCTATATTCCGTCGCCAATCCGCCGGTACTAAACGGCGACCACGGCTTGGCGACGGATTTAATTCCGTCGCTATGTCGTCGCTAGATTAATATGAATAGCGACGGATGGTTCCGTCGCTAAGCCGTCGCTAGATTAATATGAATAGCGACGGAATCATCCGTCGCTAATCCGTCGCAAACACGAAAAAAAATAAAAAAAAATGTATTTAAAAATTAATTACCGAGAACTGTACAATTTCTATTTCCTGTACAATTTATATTTCGTGTAAATAAAAAAAAACCACACAAAAAAATTCATATAACAAGTATCTGTAATAATTAATCCTTCCACCTTAAAATTAAGAAGTTTAATTATTTACAATTCAACAATTACAATTAGGAAAAATAAAAAAAATAGAACTTCTTCAACACAGTCCTCTAATCATCGCCAAGATTTTGTGCGTCTTCTTGTTCATTGTCTTTATCTGTCCCTTCAGCTCCACTACCCTGATTATCGCTAGCAGCCTACACAAGAAAAGAACAGTCAGTATTGATAAACAAAATATAATGAAATAAATTACACACTATATGTGATTCTATCATGTACTCATGTGTGATCTAAGGCAATAAAAAAACTCTATATGTGATTCTATCATGCTCATATGTGTGCTAAGGCAGTCAAAAAATTGAATATGTGATTATAGCATGTTCATATGTGTTCTAAAGCATCTAAAAAAACTCTATATGTGATTCTACCATGCTCAGATGTGCTTTAAGGTAGGAAAAAAACTATATATGTGATTCGATCATGCTCGTATGTGTGCTAAGGCAGTAAAAAAATTGAATATGTGAATATAGCATGCTCATATGTGCTCTAAGGCAGGCAAAGCCAAAAAATTTATATGTGATTCTATTATAAATGATATATAACATGTTCATATGTGTTCTAAGGCAGTTAAAAAACTCTATATGTTATTATAGCATGCTCATATGTGTGCTAAGGCAGTCAAAAAATAGAATATGTGATTATAATATGCTCATATGTGTTCTTAGGCAGTCAAAAAACTGAATATGTGATTATAGCATGCTCATATGTGTTCTAATGCAATCAAAAAAACTTTATATGTGATTCTATCATGCTCATATGTACTCTAAGGCAGACAAAAAGTTAAATATATATATGTGATTCTATCATGCTCATATGTGTGCTAAGGCAGTCAAAAAATTGAATATGTGATTATAGCATGTTCATATGTGTTCTAAGGCATATAAAAAAACTTTATATGTGATTCTACCATGCTCAGATGTGCTTTAAGGCAGGCAAAAAACTATATATGTGATTCGATCATGCTCGTATGTGTGCTAAGGCAGTAAAAAAATTGAATATGTGAATATAGCATGCTCATATGTGCTCTAAGGCAGGCAAAGCAACTTTATATGTGATTCTATCATGCTCATATGTGTGCTAAGGCAGTAAAAAAATTGAATATGTGATTATAGCATATTCATATGTGTTCTAAGGCATCTAGAAAAACTCTATATGTGATTCTACCATGCTCAGATGTGCTTTAAGACAGTCAAAAAAACTATATATGTGATTATACCTGAGAGGGACCTGGAATCGAAGATCCTCTATCCTGAACAGCGGCCTTGATCTCATTTCGGAGAAAGGGGGCGACGGTGTATTGGAAGTAGTTATTCAGTGATTCATTAATGATCTCACGTACATCATCACCAGAAAGAATAGTCGGTTGCTTGGAGCTTATGTCGGCGCAAGAAGTCGGTGAGCCGTAACTGGAAGAACCAATAACTGGTGAAGTGTTCATATTACTCCCAAACCCGAACACGCGACCTTTTTTGGGTTCACCTGCTGCAGTCACCCATGCTGTAGGATCAAATGATGGATGCTGAGTAGCGTCTTCGCCATATCGCTCTACCATCTGTTGCTCATATGCCTCCTACAAAATAATGTTTAAAGTATTCATTAATAATTAATGATAACATTATGATAACTTGCATATATATTGCAATGATTATTAATAGAATTAATACATACCGTTGTCGTTCTCGCCTTCTCTGATACGAAAACTCCCGTGGTCTTCCGTTTATGTGTTTCTACAAACACATCCTTATATGGTACACTGCCTCCTTTTTATGCTTCCTGCGAAGTTAAATGACAAAAGATTTAGTACACAAGTTTGCAACAATACTTATAAAATTAATATTATATATTGATGAGTTACCATTTTCTTTAGGTGGCTCCCAAATGTCTTAGATCCACCTGTGTGTAGATGGGCTTCGGGCATCTTCGATCGATTTTGTGAAGCCTTCGCAGAGCGATTTTTAAATGCATCTCCCGCCCACATATCGCACATTTCATCCCAGTAATCTCTCCTGATAGTAATAGGACTATGGCCCTTCCACAGTAATGGATCATCTACTACGCCAGATGCTTTTTTTGCTGCAGTCTTCATAGTGTGCAGCATGTCTGCAAATCGATTGGCAGCCACCTTCTGCCACACCTTCCTTGCATCATTTTCTTCCACCGTAGTTGCAAAGCGATTCGAAGCCTACAAATATTTTCAGAAAGTTAGTAGACATTGCTTAAATAAATTAAATATGAAACACATTAACTATGAGGAACAACTGTATACCATGAATGAGGACCACAATCTGTCTAACACCTCCTTTGGGTACTCTTTCCATTGAGCAACTGGTCCTGGTAGATGTTGAAGAAGTGAATTCCTAATCTCCCATACTACTTCTTGTGGCTCAAACCTCGTGCTGCACATGAATTGTTACACAGTAAATATCAATATAAAATATTTAAAAGATATGCAATAATTGAAAACAAAATACTTACGGTCGATTATCGATATACACTATTCGAATGAGTCTTCTTGTGCCAGCCTGAGAAGACCCTGTTTCCTGTGTTGGCTGTTGACTTGTGTGATCAACTGGTGTAGGTGGGTCGTGTACAGGCGCAACATCATCTGTAAAAAAATACATAAGAAATTCTCAGAATGTGCATTTGAACTAATCAAGCATCTAATTAGTTATATGATATACCTATCACAGGAGCCCGTGAAGATGAAGGTTGAGCCTGGCTACTACTGGATAAGCGACCACTATAACCTCCACGAACCATATTCTAACAAATAACATATGTCATACAATACATTCAAATAATTCACATCAAGTATTACAATGCATTCAAGTCATTCACATCAAGCATTGCAATGCATTCAAATAATTCAAATCATTGACATCAAGTATTGCACTAATTCAAATCATTCGTTAATTGCATAAATTATAATACATTCAGATAATTGAAATCATTCACATCAAGTATTACAATGCATTCGAATCATTCGTATCAAGTATTACAATACATTCAAATAAAATTTTCAATCATTCACACCAAGTATTACAATACAACTCACATCAAGTATTACAATACATTTAAATAGAGGTTTGTAGTATAAGATTTTGCTCACTAGCTTGAGAATTCTTCCTCGTCACTAGTTTGACTTTCTTCTTCTTCTTCTTCTTCTTCTTCATTGTTTGCTCATCCACTTGGTACATCATTTGAATCACATTCCTCTATGAATGTTTCATCAGCCAATGGAGATATGACATGCATATCATGCGCAACATCGTGACCATAAGCAAAGTCACAGACATCATCTGATTGATAGTAATCACTGTCTTCAGCTAACTCATCTTCCTGTAACTGATCATACTCGGGGTATAGTTTGGATTTCACCTTGCAAACTGCCCACCATTCATTTCTATCTGACTTTTTTATACTCGAATATGAAGTATAATAAACTTGTTGAGCTTGCGAGACTAATATGAATGGTTCATATGTTCCAAACCTGGATTTATGATTCACCTCCACAATGCCTGAAGCTTTGTCGAGTCTTGTTGCAGTTGGATCAAACCAATGACACTTGAATATCGTAACCCTGTTATTCATGCCTAAGTAAGTCAACTTCATTATTTCCTCTATAACACCGTAGTAATCATGTTCATTTTCACCGTAGCTGCTACCCTTGACACACACGCCACTATTTATCGTTGATTTGTTTATACCGTAGTCTTTTGTATGGAATCGATAACCATTTACGATATACCCGTTGTAGCATTGCACAACTTTGGTCGGACCATTTTCTAAATCACATATTCCTTGATCTTTAACATCACCATTGCGAACCTACGCACAAACATAAACAATGATTGTGATCACGATCAATTAAGTAACTTAGTGTTGTTTATAAGTACAAAATTTATGTTAGCTTCTTTACCAACTGTTTCAACCACTCCACAAACTTAGTTTCACGTTCTTTTTGTACTTCTGCATCAGTGAGATGTGAAACTTCGTTTCGCAACTCCAGATCAAATCGTCTGCAAACCACAAATACTTATATTACCGAGTCATGTATCCATATATAGAACATAAAAGGATTTGTAATTGAGTTGCATATACATATACTTACTCGATGTATGGGTCGATCGCTGAGCAATTAAAAAGAATATAGATGTGTGTTGCATCTTGCTCTCGATTTGTCAATAGCCTTGATCGGCAACTACCAAATGCATGCCCAAGTGGTTGAAATATCGACAGCTTGTCAGCTACAGTTACTTGTTCTCCATCATCGTTACGGGGCGGGCATGTGTAACGTGTTGGAATATGAGGTTCGAAGTATATAGATGAGAAATTTGAAATCTCTTCTAAAGTGTACGCCTCACAAATAGAGCCTTCTACTCTTGCTTTATTACGAACCTTTTTTTTTAGGTCGAACATGCATCTGACAAGAATATACATTTCAAATTTTAAATATCTGTCATTAAAGAGACAAATATAAAAAAACATATACCTTTCAAATGGGTACATCCATCGATATTGCACAGGGCCACCAACCCTTAGTTTATATGGCAGATGTATGATCAAATGTTCCATAACATCGAAAAATGCTGGCGGAAATATCTTTTCTAACAGACAAACAGTGGTGATGACAGAGTCCTCGAGATTCTTTACATCTGATACAACGACCTCCGATGCGCACAATGTTCTGAAAAATCCGCTCAACTCAGACAATACCCCCCATATAGGTTTGTCTAACATATCATGGAATGCTAGGGGTATCAATCGTTGCATAAAGATATGACAATCATGGCTCTTCAACCCATATAACTGTCCATCGTCAATCTTCACAGCCCGAGCAATGTTAGAGACATATCCATCTGGAAATCTCAGTTATCTTAACCATTGACATACATGTCTTATTTGATCAGGTCCGAGCACGTACTTTGCCTTTGGTTTCAGTACTTTGCCATTATACTTTTTGAGTTCCAATTCTGGTCTTTTACATATTAATTTTAAATCCATACGAGCCTTCGGATTATCCTTCGTTTTTCCTTTAATATTCATTACTGTATTGAACACATTATCAAACACATTTTTCTCTACATGCATCACATCCAAATTATGTCGTATCAATAGGGTCGGCCAATATGGTAGTTCCCAAAAAATAGATTTTTTCGTCCAATTGTGATCCTTCCCAAATCCACGGAAGGGTGTAGGACCGCGGGCATCTGTTAATACATCTGGAAAGTATCGCAATCTTCTTAGAATCTCTATGCCAGACAATCTTGAGGATGGACCTTCCGTTTCAGTTGTGCCTGCTGTAAATGCATTCTTTTGACGTCGGAACGGATGATCGCTGGGTAGAAATCGATGATGGCAATCAAACCAGCAAGGCTTCCTTCCATGCCTCAATCTAAAAGCTTTGGAATCCTCCATGCAGTACGGACAAGCCAACCTCCCATGTGTGCTCCAACCAGATAACATACCATATGCAGGGAAGTCACTGATTGTCCATAGAACAACGGCCTTCATGTTGAAATTTTGTTTTTTGTGGGCATCATGCGTGGTAACACCGTCATCCCACAGTACTTTTAATTCATCAATCAATGGCCTTAGATATACATCAAGATTTTGGCCAGGTGAGGTCGGACCAGGGATCAACAGAGACAAGAAAAGATTTGGACGTTTCATACACAAGCTTGGTGGAAGGTTGTATGGAGTTACAAATACTGGCCAGCATGAGTATGGAGTTGATCTACCCCCAAATGGATTAAATCCATCTGTACATAGACCGAGTCTAACATTTCGCACTTCCATTGCAAAGTTCTGATGAGTACGATCAAAGTGCTTCAAGGCTTCAGCGTCAACAGGATGCGTGATCTTGTTTTCATCGTGTCGAACTTTATTTGCATGCCATCTCATGTGTTTAGCTGTCTTTGAAGACATATACAATCGCTGCAATCTAGGAGTGATAGGAAAGTAGCGGAGCGACTTGTATGAAACTTCCTTTGATCTCGTGCTACCATTGCCTCTTGTCTTTGGCTTGAACCGAGGATGCCCACATGACGGGCATGATATGTCGTTTTCCTGCTCCTTGAAATACAACATGCAGTGATTTGGACAAGCATCAATCTTTTTGTAACCCATACCTAGAGCGTTAACCATAACTTTCGCACGATAGAAATTTTGTGGCAATTTCTCATCTTTAGGCAACATACTCTTCACAATCATGCACAAACGGTCAAAACATAATTGACTCAAATTATACTCGGACTTCAAATTCATTAGTTGAAGAACTGCAGACAAGATAGTGTGACTCTCACAACCGTTCCAAAGTGGCTCATCAGCATCTTTAAGTAAATCATAAAATCTACTAGCTGCATCGTTTGGTGATTCTTTATCTACGGCAGTTCTTACATCACTAGAACTCATAGCAGAACCTAGTTCTGTTCCTGTAGCATCAAATATCAAATTCGTATATGGATTATCGTGCACCACATTCACCCGTGCATCAAAATCGTTTCTAAATTCTTCTCCATGAAACGTCCAGTTCTGATAATCACTCACAAAACCCTTCCTGTATAGGTGATGTCTAACGCCATGAGGTTCTACAAATCAATTATTCTTACAAATCTTGCAGGGACACCTAATCCGACCTGTGGGATCTACCGTACTGACACTCGCCGTTGCAAATTCAATAAAACTATCGACACCATCCATATATTCATGCGATAACTCATTGTCCACTATCCTACGGTACATCCATTCACGGTTTGCAGTCATTCTGTCGTATGATGTTACGAATAGTATCCTAACGAATTAAGAAAAAAACAATCAGAATGTTACGATGAAGAAAATATCAAATTTATCATGCAATATACTATGTCAAACAATAACAAGAATTTTGATGCATGCATTGATAACTTAATATTTTCATGTGCAAACTATTAATGACACGATACAATCATTTGAAGCATGCTTTTATTATAAAATTTCACATGGAAGTCAAAATCAAATTGAAAGTAACTACATGCAAGCATGGATACAATTACATCAAACATTGCAATACATCATAATCATTCATATCAAATAAATGGCAAACATGTACCTGCAGCAAACACACTTCAATATCTCACTAACTACTACCATGCTTAGCATGGACTTCGTACTCCAAAAATAAGAACACTTCCATATTCCTACATTAAAATCATGCTCAGCATGATCTCCGAACTCCAACAAAGCAGTCCTAGATATCAACAACTAATTGAGTGTGTGAACAATAAAGTGTTGCATTCAATAAATTAAATAACATGTGATACTTTTACATCACTTACTCACCATGGGTATTTACCCGATTTGCATTGTTTTTGTCATTTACTTACCACAGGTGGCCGAGCACGAGTTGGTTACGTTGAAAAATCTGCACAAAAACAAAACAAATTAAGTAACAAACTAACTAATCATGAAACACTAACTAAAAAAATTAAAACAAATTAAAACAACTCTAACTAATTGAAAGAAGAGAAAAGAAAAATAGTATATATGTTAAGCCAAATCTAACTAGAAGATGCTAATTTAACAAACCAGCTATAACATGTTGAACCAGTCGACTAACATAAAGTCATAGACAATTTCTAATCTGAACTACTTAGCAAAGGAATAGTAAATCAATCAATTAGTTTACTAGAAAAGATGTGAACTCCGTTTAACCACCACTATCATAAAGAATTCAAATAGCCCTAATCTAACTAACTGATTGTGAGAACATTAAATACCAATCTATCTAAGAAAAATATAATTATAAAAGACTAATAGATTGAAATACTCTAACTAACCAGATTTCAAGAAAACAAATTGAAGTAAAACTAACTACCGGTAGACATTAACAAACTAACAAATTGATAAAAATTTATGAACTACTCTAACTAGATGCCGAAACTGCCTTTTCGGTAGGGAAGGGGGTTAAACCCCCTGCCGGAAAGGCAGTTCTGGCATGGGGGGTTGACCCCCTGCCGTGCCTTTACGGCAGGGGGTTTAACCCCCTGCGTTTCCGGCAGGGGGTTTAACCCCCTGCGTTTCCGGCAGGGGGGGTCGACCCCCCCTGCCGGAAACGCAGGGGGTCGACCCCCTTTGCCGGAAAGCACGGCAGGGGGTTAAACCCCCTGCCTTTCCGGCAGGGGGTTAAACCCCCTGCCTTTCCGGCAGGGAAGGGGGTTAAACCCCCTGCCGGAAAGGCAGTTCCAGCATGGGGGGTTGACCCCCTGCCGTGCCTTTACGGCAGGGGGTTAAACCCCCTGCCTTTCCGGCAGGGGGTCGACCCCCCCTGCCGGAAAGCACGGCAGGGGGTTAAACCCCCTGCCTTTCCGGCAGGGAAGGGGCGTACAACGTGAAGAAGAAGAAGAAGAAGAAGAAGAAGAAGAAGAAGAAGAAGAAGAAGATTACCTGCGCGTCGCCGGACGGTGGCGGGAGGTTGACGGGGAGCGGCAGCTGGCGAGCACCGGCTGGCGAGCGGTGGACGAGGAGCGGCGGCTGGCGAGCGGCGGTGGCCGGACGGTGGCGAGAGCCGACGGGCGGCGGGAGGGAGCAATACAGCGAAACAGGGAAAAGAGAAAGAGGGATGGGATTAGGGATTTACGCGACATTTAGCGACGGCTTAACGACGGAATGTTTTCGTCGCTAAACCAAAATACCAAAAAAGCGACGGAATATATTCTGTCGCTACGCCGTCGCTAATTAGCGACGGATTAGCTACGACAAAGTTCCCTCTCTAAATCCATCGCTGAAATGGTGTTCTTGTAATAAAAAGTAGCGACAAAAACATGCAGTCGCGAATCCGTCGCTAAGTAGCGACAGATTAGCGATAAAAGTCATTTCCTCGCTAATCCGTCGCGAATTAGCGACAGATTCTATCTCTAGCTAATCTGTCGCTAATTAGCGACGGAAAAAATCCGTCGCTAATTAACAATTTTCTTGTAGTGGATCCAAATCATAAAAGACCCTGATGAGGGGAACATACCCAGACCATGTTGTTAGTTAACCCAGATCATATTCCTCATTATGGGTCATGGATCAGGATCCAAATAATGAATGGCTCTGATGGGATCATGCCCAACGATCACTGGAGCTTAGGAACTGCCTAGTGTAAAATGGCAGGATGGTTCTTTTGGACCAAGCTTAGTGGACAAAATATTACCATGGCATACAGTAGTTGCTTATTGGACTCTCTATCTTGATCAATTGAGTGGGGTCCAATTGAACACCATTCTGGGTGTATGGTTAAAGTTTTGAAATTATAATAAGAAATGCTTAAAGGGCACACACCAAACAACACTTGCAGGGCAGGTAAGGATGTCAATGAGTTGGATTTGATTCGATATATATCCAATTGAATTCAATTCCTTCTAGTTTCATTTGGTAAGCCAAAGCAATATCTGATTATAATTGGATGCTTTGTGACCAGATCCAGCAAATATCCGGATAATCCATTTACATGTAAAAAAGCGGATCTACTATGAGCTTTTCACCATCTGAATCCAAATCTGAATTCAAATCCGTTTAGCCTACGATTAGTCGAATATGGTATTGACCACATCCGATCTGAATCCTAACCGTTTACATCTCTCATGGCAGGACATACAAATTGGACGCACTTATTTATTTTTTTTTTGGTGTCATCAAAGAAAACGATGGTCCAACTATGCCGATTTCTTTCTTTCTTTTTCGATTATCCAACCATGCGGATTTCTTGTGGATCAGCATGAGTGCTTTGGTTCCAAGGACATACAGATAAGACACCCATTTTTTTGGCTTCATTAATGACAACAATGGTTGAACAACTGTGATCTCTTGTACACTATTTTGGTTTTCATCAATGATATCAAAGACCAACCAAGAGTTTATTGTTTATAGGTAAGGCAAAGATAGATGAGAGAGAGAGAGAGAGAGATCTATGTTTCTTTACATTGCTTTGACCCAACACAGTTCACCAACTGCAAGATGCCCAGAAGGGAAGGAAGAAAGTGTAATGCAGGCTTTGTCATGAACATTGTCTCTATTAGGCATCACATAAAAATATGTAATGATGTGGTCTTCTCAACTCTTGGTGCACTGTTTTGATAGAGAAATTAGGTCATTTATCACATTAGCACATGGCTCCAAAATGCAAGTCATGCTCATTTGACTGATCTATAGCACTCTTTTAACATATTGCTTAAAAAAATATACTTGAGGTTAGAGATGATGTAGGTGAGCCTAGAACACTTTCTTCAGTGAAATCAATAACCATATATTCCCTTCAACACACTTTCTTTAGTAAAATTAATAACCATATATTCTTTGTTTCATATGGGGGATGAAGTTTCCCTTTGTATTCATTTCCCCTTTTAAAATGAAGGGTTGGTAGTGAGGAGATCGACTTTTATCAACTAACCTTATTGTTGTATGGAAGTTAAACTATTTGCCACCCACCAAAGTAAAAAAATAAACAGATGAAAAATGCACTTGAAGTTAAAGGGAAAGCCTCCTGCTTACATGAGTGCGGTGCTCACCAACCTTCTCATAAGCCTGGTTATTTATTTATTTAATTTATTTTTTGTTACAACGAACTTACCATATTCAAGCCCTAATTGACCTCACCCTATACTGGTAAAATCTTGGGAGAGTAGACAGCCGGGAGGACAGATGAGGTGATTCGAGAAAACACACTTTTTTGTGTTTTAAATCACTACCCTCCATCACTTCAATCACCACCATCCATTGTGAAATGATGAGATCAACCCTTTTTGTGGGCGCAAGTGGTGATGTAAGTGATGGACGGTGGTGATTTCAAAACACAAAAATTTGTGTTTTGTCAAATCACTTGAGCTGTCCTCGTCATGAATTGATTGCATGCTTTTAAGGTAATCAGTCCATGCTTCCTTTATCAAAAGTGGGCCTTACCCCCAATGGGGGCTCCGTTTGTTTGGCAGGAGCAGTTAGTGTGCCCGTCACCTTGTGTTTGGATGTTGCAAGCTCGAATCCAAAAGCCTCAATGGGGTTGATGTAGTGGGGTGGGGCTTTAGCTGTTAGATGGGCAGTCAAGGTTCGATTTTCATAGGTGTCACCCCTCTGCCAATGAGTAGCATAGGTCTAGAGGGCAGAGTCCTAGACTCGGGGTTTTAGACAGCTGGCACGATGGCCGTAGGTACGACAGACTGAGCCAGACAGTTTCTTCGAGTTATAAATTAAAAAAAAAAGTCCCAATGGTATATGGTTGTATAACTTGGATAGTTTTCAGTCCAAGTTTTCTTGGACCTGATTAGTTCTTGTTAAATGTAAAGTAACTAAATGTCACTGGATCAGATTTTATCTGATATCCAAACGAATCAGACCCCATTTAATCAAATTCAGTAAGCCAAAATCATATCCAATTATAATTGGATGGGAATATGGTTTCGATTTTTTGCTGCTGAATCTGCCAGATATCTAGATTTGATGGATATCCCAATCCATCATTACATGTAAAAAAACATATTTGGCAAGAGCTTTTCACCATCTGAGTTTGAGTCTGAATCCAAATCCAAATCCGTTTAGCCAGTATCAGAATCTGATATGGTATTTGACCACATCCATCTGAGTCTGAATCGTTTACATCCCTAATAATAACAGGTTTGGGCTCGGATAGTTATCGGGTCAGATATGAAAAGGCCCATATCTGATCAAATACTTTTTTGTCACTCCTGCCTTATAAACAGTGGGATTAGTGCTGTGTTCTGAAAACTTGGCCCGAGGTCCATGACAGCCCTACACTATCAAGATGGAAATAGACCACCACACATCACAGATAACACTCTCATCAGCCTACTTTAGGATGGCTCTCACTTTGGCCTTCCACATTTATAACTTTTTCCATTTTGATCGCCCTCACTTTGGTTTAGGCATCCCTTCCCCTAAGTTGCCTCATAGGTAGGGATGGCAGTGGACTGGGGGAAAGCGGGGCCCCACCCTGCCTCACCCCGTTTGGACCGGGGATGAAGGGTATGAAACGGGGATGCAGGCGGAGACGCAGGTTAAAATCCATCCCCGTTCAGGGATGGAGGCAGGGATGGACGTACCCTTTTCCCCGCCCTGCCCCGTCCCCACCTCATCCCCGTTTGAACCGGGGATGGAGGACATGAAATGGGGATAAAGGCGGGGGTGGAGGTTAAAATCCATCCTCGCTGGGGATGGAGGCGGGGATGGAGGTTCTAATCTTGAGGCGGGGCGGGGGTGGAGACCTTGTCCCCCGCCCCGCTGCCATCCCTACTCATAGGGGGGCATGAGATTACCCTTAATACTAGGCTTAGGAACTAAGAAAACAAGCCTTAAGATGACTAAACTATGTAAAACTAGCCCATTTTACATCTTAATGGCAAAATCTAATAAGATCTTATATTTTAAGGCCTGTGCATAACCAAGTCCAAATTTGAATCCAGTTAACTTCCATGGTCTCAAATTCTTGTTCTAAAGAAATTTAAAAACTATAAGGCATTTTTATGGATTGATTGCAACTATCATGAGTATTTTATGAATTTTATGAACAGTAAAAAATGATGCATTTATTAGCTATACTTTGAAAATACAGTCTTTTAATGTATTTTTCAATAACATTACTAAATGCGCATCATAATAACAATTAAATGCACCACATCACCATGTCATTTTAAAACTTGATATATAAATTTATGGTGTACTTGTTAACGTCCACACGAGTAAGTCACCGACTCTGTGTTTAAATTAAGAAAACTTACCCAATAAAAAACATTTATAGTATTTTTTAAAAATTCTGAGCTTACGTGATCTATGCACTTGTTTTTATAGGAATCAGTTTTTGGAGCATTTAATTCTTATCCATGGATATGTTTTTATAAGGTTTCAAAAATCAACGGCCTACAAGTTCATAAATTTAGGCTTCAAATACCATTTTTTTGATCCAAATTGCATGATTCAAGTGTTAATTTCTACTCAATCAATCATGTTGAACACATTTGTTAGGTCAATATTTAAAATAAACACTGAAAATCCAATAAATGTTTCTTATTGGCTAGGTTTGAGAAGTTTTCTACCAGGTTTTCAATTTCCTTGTGAGCATATATATATATATATATATATATATATATATATATATATATATATATATATATATATATATATATATATATATATATATATATATATATATATATATATATATATATATATATATATAGGGGTAAAAATATAAATTTATCATCTAATCATAAATTATTTCAAATATTCAAAGTTCAAACACAAACATAAAATTTCTTTTAATATTTAAACACAAACTTAAATTCATTCAAACACATTCTAACATGTTCATCAAACATTCAAACATATAACTTCATAACATCTCATCAATTCATTCAAAAATATAAATGTATTCTTTGCTCATAAATTTTTTTTAAACATTTAAAGTTCAAATACAAAAATATAACATTCAAACATAAACTCATTCATTCATAAAAAGTACTTTTCATAAATAATGGAGTGTGACTAAGCTTAAACTTCAATCTTAAAATGCATTCATCAAGACGTAACAAAAATTCACAATCATCCTACAAATAAATATCCAATTAATTAATTAATCTTTTAAAAAAACTACAAAGAACATCATAAATATTTTATAAATAATTAAAAAAAGTACAAGCCACTCAAAATGAAGAAGAACATAAAACATATTTAATAAATTTTATGGCTTTAGAAACTAATTGAAAAAAAAATAACTAAATGAAAACCTCAATCCTAGCAAACATCGTTCATAGTTTTCTTACATAAACTAATTAAAACAAAAAATAACAAAACCCTTAAATTTGTAACTAAAATCAAGCATATGGATCATGCATAATGTTAATTAAAAATATATAGAAACAACTAATTAATATGAATCTCATTAAAAACTTAAATGTTAATTGGAAAAAATATAAAAAATCTTAAACCTAAATGATAATCGAAACCTTAATTCTTACATTACCAACTATGCACTTATGGTATTCAAGCATGTAGAATCATGTTTAATGTTAATTAAAAATATAAAAACTTTAAAACCTAATTAAATATTCAAGCTATTTAAAAAAAATAACTAAATAAAACCATCAATCCTAGCAAACATCATTCATAATTTTTGTACATAAACTAATTTAAACAAAACATAACAAAACTCTTAAATTTCTAACTAAAATCAAGCATGTAGATAATGTATAATTTTGATTTATAAAATACAAAAATAACTAATTAATATGCATCTAATTAAAAATCCCTAATACTAATTATATATATATATATATATATATATCCTTAAACTGAAATGCTATGAAGTTACATGTTTGATGGGCATATTAAAATGTATTTGAATGGATTTATAAATGTTGGAAGCAAGTCCCTGTTAGAATGAGTTCAACGAATGTTGTTAGACTACTTATATAAACTATGTTATATAATCTATAGTTAGAGACACTAGTTTAGTTGTTTGATACTTCATTTTTTTTGTTAGTAAATGACTAGATGTAGTTTAATTAGTTGTAACTTAGCATAATATTATTTAATTTATTTAGTAATTTAAAAAAATATGTTATTTTCTAGTTTTTTTTATTTAGTTGTCTAATAATACATTGTTTTTGTACAAAATCAAAAGTTAACAAAACCTGTTCAGATAACTCGGTTGACCTGCCAGAGTACTTATGAGTCACAAATGGAGAAAACAATTCATGACCCACTCTACATTTGTGCCCACTCTAGCTTAAATTATTGGCTCCATTTTTGGCCACCCCACTTGCCCACGAGGAATGAAACATACTGCTTTGGCATTAAGGCAAAGGACATGCACTCCTGATATCGACCTCTTGATATCCTTCAACTTGAACTCCTTAAGCTAACCTACTACAAAATCGGTTTGGTTTTCAAATGAACAAGGTGCGATCTACTCGGCTCGTTGTGCACCCCTAACCAAAGTTGCACATGCCATAGCTGGTTAATTGGGATGGCAAAAGTATTTAAATTCCAACAAGAAAGCACTGAAAAGGATGAGACTGTGCAAAGGAAATTATCAAGTCATATTAGATATATAATGTGGATCATGGTCCCCCAATACTGTCCATCTCATTGATGGAGGCTCAACAAAGAATTGGTGATCACGGCCAGTAAAGCAGTAAGTGATAATGGCTAGGGGTGTCAACTGGTCGGGTTTAATTACCCGGACCCAACTCGTACCAAACCCTATAGGGTCCAGGTATGGTGATAAATATGAAGACCTGGTTTCGGAACCGAAGGGTCCGATGAATACATGGAGCCAGGTATAATTTGTAAAATTTTATACCAGACCCGCTCCCGACCTAAGTTCCGATTAAGACCCACAAATTTTCAATGTAAAAATGATAGAAATATTATTTTACTGGGTCTGGTTGATGTAGTTCTTATTGGGTCCGGGTATGGTTTCTCTTATGGTGGGTCTGATTAGATTGGATTCCGGATCCGATACCATACCCGAAAATCGGTTCCATGTCTGGTTTCACCTGGGACCAAACCAAACCCGGCCCGTTGACACCTCTAATAATGTCCCTCATGTTAAGTGATATGCATCATTTAGTGATGACCCAATCAAGGCTACTTTTTTGGGTAGATTGGCACCAATCAGGCTCAACAGATGTGATGTGTGGTCTGTATGGTTTGGGTGGACCTGTCGTAGGTCACCCCTAATGCTAATTAAAAATGACCTAATACATTAAAGTGGTGATTCAAAATTGAAACCAAAATTACTTCAGTTTCATTTCAAGTTTCATGCCATATATCCTTCAAAAAAAATGCCATATTATGATTTATGAGAATAAGAAAAGCTCATAAAGTGCTGCTTAAAAACGAAGAATTCTCATAGTGATCCTAGTAATGTTTTAGTAATGCTACAAAAAAAAAAAATGGTCCTGGGAATTCTCATCGTCAAGCTGTATCACAAAGATACGGGTATGGCCTCGAGTTTGACATGTAAGTTCAACTCTCTCTTTTTTTTAAGAAATAAGACATTAGAATACATTTTTATTTTTAATCAATGAAAATTATTTTTTGATATTCTAATATATACAAATATATCTTCTATTAAAATATTATTAAAAAACATAAAACTATTAAAAAAATAAAATAATGTTCATATGTGTCAGAGTCATGTCAGAGTGTCACGTTTGTTCGACTCGTGTCACCCATGACATGCCACTTAAGATAAAGAACACCCAAATCCAATGTTGTTAAAATCGGTTCACTACTGAATCAGTTTCTAAAAAAAAACCAACTTTTCCACCATTGGATGACATGTGTTATTAAAAATTAAAAAGTATTTAAAAAATTTAACCCTCTTAAAAATATTAAAAAACTTGAGTTGAAATAACAGGTGAGTCAGCTCCCTCTGAATTAGCTAAGGGCTGATTCGATCTGAATCGGCCCATTGTGATATCATTGCCCAAAACTTATAAAAAAAATGCCCTGCACCTGGATGAGCCGCACACCAATTTGTAATGCCATTCAAATTTGGTTTATTTTTATTTTTTTATTTTTATTTTTATTTTTTGATGACAAGAAACCTTCGCCGAAGCAAGAAAAACACCAGATCGAACCCCACGACCGCCCTACCTTATATGGCCCACCTCTGAAAGCTACGGACACACCCAAGATTCATTTAGAACATGAAGCTTTTGATTAAGTTTTGGGCATTATTTATATTGACGATGAAAGACATACAAGGTGCTTTGGACAGTGTATCCAACATTTTTCTAGGCCCAATTTATTTGGTCCATATCTGAAGGTTGGAGCAGTCCCACACTCTTCAGCTGAAAGAAACCAGTGCTGAGCTATGCATTATCTATAATGTGGAAAGATGAAATTAGCCTGATGTATACTGGCTAGGTTGGGTTCCATCAGATCTAAAGTTTGGGCATGCAGTAAAGCTGGTCTGAGTTGGCTGCTGGTCGGTTTTTTATTTGGACCCTATATGGGGATGCAAACGGTTCGGATCCGGAACAGCTAAATACATAGAGATTAGGATTGGAATCAGATTCAGAACAGCCAAAAATTGCAAAACCTTCATCCTGAATCCAACCCATTTGCATCCCTACCCTTATATATGGGTCTTTGGATTCAGGAATATAGCCAATCTGGGTTGGATATATCTTGAAGCCTTAGTGTTCATGCATGTGTGTAAATGTGGGCACATGTCATATGCACATGGACACACATGCACATGACACGGTATCATACAGGTTTGGGTTCGGGTTCAGCTTATTTGAGCGTATACAGGTCATAAGGAACCAATCAAGTCGTGGAACTGGGTCAGGCCTAGAAATGCTGAAACCAGAACAAATCATTTTGTAGATGGGTCTAAATTTTGTTTCAGACCTTACCAACCCAACTGGTAGCTAGGTCCATCCAGATAGGGTCAGGTCAGGTTGGCTCTGCTCTACCGACTATTGCCTTTTTTGTAGATCGGGTCTAGGGGTGGCAATCGGGTCGGGTTGGCATGTCAGCATACCTCAACCCGAACCCGACCCATTTATTAAACGGGTCGGCTGTGGCAAACACTAACCTGACCCATTTAATAAACGGGTAACCCGACATGACCCGACAACCCATTTAATAAATGGGTTGGGTCGGGTAAACGGGTCTTCTGTAGTTTTTGAGGTTTGAAAATGAAAATCAAGGTAGACTTTTTTTATTCTTATAAATTAATGACAGGCTATATACCAGAAAACCCCGTTCTTGGACCCTATATTTTGCCATAAGGCAGTTGATAGAGAAAATGGGGCGTTTTTGCACTAAAAATGGTAGTAAAAAACTAGTTATATATTGTTACAAATAAAACTCATTCTAAGTGCACAAAATATCAGATTTCATATTGGTTCAGATTCCTGGATCATTTTTTTTTTTTTTGAAGTGTGGCTGGACCAAGGCAAAATCCTCCCCCTGCTGACCACATATTGGCAGGCCTCCAGTTGTAAAACCCTTGAGGTCCTCTCTGCTCACCGGAAACAGAAAGTATACCGACCCTCTATGGTTTAAAAATGGTGAAGTTCAGTCAACTTGGTGATGTTCACAAGTCACCCCTACCATATGAGAAGAGACCTTGTAGGGCTCTTGAATCTTTTTTTTTTTCTTATAACCCGAAAAACCGCACCCGGCATGAAGACCTGATCGTGCTGACTCAGCCTGCCATACAAGGTTTCTATCCCCGAAGCCTATGCTATGCGTTGGCTTGCGCAGAGGGGCGACACCCATGAGAATCAAACCCTGACTGCCCGTCTAGCAGCCAAGGCCGCACCCCCCACCCACTACGCCAACCCCAACTGGGGTTAAGACTCTTGAATCTAGTTTACTCCTTTGCTGAATGATTGAAACTAGAGCTATTTAATGTTCCCTCCTTTTACAACGGCTATAGAACCACCAACATACCAGCGGGATTGAAATTGCAACGTCCCATTATGTGGTGACGTGCACCAACTGCTCCTACCAAATGAGAATGATGACCAAGAAATTACGGATGTTCTTTTCCAGCTCACGGCGAAGGGAAGTGACACTTTGGCTAGTTCACAAATCTTAGGATCATGATTTTCTTGGCAAGAGAGAACCTTAAGATAAATTAAAAAAGTTGTTTTGTGGTAACAATCCTTGATAAGATACCGGAATATATAAAATTTAACAATTTAAAAAAGTATAAAATATAAAAGTATATAAATTACGTAATGTTAATATAACGATAATATTGTGCTATAATCATGTTATTATTAGAAACAGGTGACATTGTGAAACTATCACGATTTTTTTGGGATTTTAACAATTTAATATATCAAAGTAAAAAATCATGATATTTTTTAAAAAATTGCACATATTTGTGATTGTGATTATAATAAGCTCGTCATAACTTCCTAAGATACAGTTGACTCCCCCAAATTATTGCAGTTCGGGGTTTGAACCTGATCCAGTGGGGTCCACCTTGTAGCTACATGGTGCTACCATTGAAGCATGAGGCATTAAATACCCAGACTATTCATAATAAGACCTTTACCGAGGTTGACTTTTTTTTTTATATTGACACGGGAAACCACGCTCAAGATCATAGAGTTAGCCGTGCGGACTCTGCCTGCCGTACTTACAAACACTGTCCTGGAAACTCCATGGGCTTACCCCTTGCCCCCCAATGAAGTAACTGTGTAGCTTGCATAAAGGAGTGAAGTCCATGCACTACAAGGATGAGAGTCAATAGTGACAACTCTTTAACGGCGACAACCAAAGTCTATTAATCAAGAAATAACAAAGTGTTTTTTTGTCCCCGTTACTTGCTAGGTACTAGCGGTGACCTAAATTTTGCACTATTATTGCTCTACTATGGTCATGAATCTCATTGTTATTGATAACCAATAACAGCGAAATGAATAGTGCCATGAATGCCTTGCCCTTGTATACATGTCGTTGTTAAAGATATATCTATAATGATGATATTATTTGGCCGCTAAATATTATTGCTAAAATACTTTAATAGTAATATTTAATAATAAAAAATCTCACCATTAAAAATCAATAATGACGATATTTATATATCATCATGATAGAGTTTACTCTATAATGACATGTTGGTGTCACCATTATATGGTATACCTATAGACTCTATAACGACACATTTACATCACCGTTATAGATTACTCTATAACAATGACATAAATGTTGTCTTTATAGAGTCTATAACCTTTTAAAAAAAAACCTAAGGGGGAGGGGGTGTGGGGGATTAGGGCACAACACCTTCTTCCCCCAACCTCGATGCCTCTCACTTCTCCTATCCACTCTTGCTCCTCTTCCCCAATGCCTCCCCCAAGCTCTCCTTTCCTTTGATAGACGGTGGTAGGGTAGCCCTCCTCTCCTCCGATTGCAAGTGCAAGATATGTCTCTTTCTATTCTTTCTCCTCCTCCTCTCTTTCTTCTTCTTTCTCTTCCTTCATCCTCCTCCTCCCCATGTTGGGGCAGGTGTAGAATCCAACCATGCTAATGTGGCCCCCTGTAGGTGTTATTCTTTTAACTTGTCAATATATGGTGTGACCTCTTGTGCATACCAAAAACACCTTGACTAAGATCGTGTTGCTCTACTACTAATCTAACATTCACATTGAACCCATTCTTAGTTGGTCATTTGTTATTCTTCTAGCTTTGGTTTTTGTCACATTATATGAGGTGTTGGGCTAGGTCCTTCTATCAGGTTGTTATTTAGTTGGTTGATGTTGTTGGTTATTTTATTGGAAAATGATGCCTATGTTTGTGAATGACTCTGGCCTCTGGGTATCTGCATTTGTTGGTATCATATTTTATCATTAGCAGGGCTTGTTAGATTATAATTGACATAATATTGATGTTGGTGAGGGTGAATTCTCTGGGCTGGTACTTACAAAGATACACCCAACTTTTGCACACATTATTGTTATTTTTACTTGTTAATAGAAGTTGTTTGGAAGGACCTTGAGTCGATCGATTGGTGTATTTGTATGCAGATTTCTTCTCAAATGTAGCCCAATTCTAGTATTTGTATGTTGTGTTTTTTAAGGAATTGTTGTTTAAATTTATGGTACTTGGTACCCATATTATAGTAGAGTTTAGTATATTATTCTTCGTGGTATCAGATGTTATCTTTTTATACTAAAGTATGCATATTTTTAGCTAATATTGGTTATGATGTGCTGATTAAATAACAACATTTAATGAAGTTTACCATATAT
Source organism: Nuphar pumila (assembly GCF_984573655.1). NCBI lineage: Eukaryota > Viridiplantae > Streptophyta > Magnoliopsida > Nymphaeales > Nymphaeaceae > Nuphar > Nuphar pumila. The sequence goes on along the minus strand of NC_143264.1, from coordinate 71,385,441 downwards.
GTTGTGCATTTATTCTTGAGACTGATATGGTTTTTTATTTTTTCCTCTTATCCTTAACCTACCTTAATTCTCTAGGTTTTGTTGTTGCAGTCTGCATTTTTTAAAGTTTTAAACTTTGTGGATTAAAACGGAAATTCTCATATTGTAGTCGTCCAAGGATATGATTGTTAATTTTTACATATGGATTTGCTTTTGCATCCCCTGCTCTGTCAAACCCAGCCTTGCTGGGTTGGGTTTGGCTTTGTCGAACACAACCTAAAGGGTTGGGTTCGGCTCTGTCGAACACCTCCTCCCCTCGTTGCAGCAATGTTGAACCCATAGGTTCAACAAAGCATATTTCTCATGTGAATTTTCATATCTTAATTGATGACCTGCTTAATAAATACACTTAATTTGGCTATGTGATTATGTATTAATATCATTTCTTATGTAAATTTCCATATCTTGGTGGATTCAAATTTTATAGGGTTGATTTTAACAAATCTTTAATTATAGTAGCATTCCTTTAACTTTTAGTTTTTAGCGAAAGTAAGAACCAAAGATGACGTGATTTTGAAAACAATAATTTTAAAACCAAGAACCACGCACCAAATATTAATTTTAAAACTAGTTCTTGCACTCGTTGTAGAGTAGCAAGTCGAATCGTCTCCTCAGAGAACGAGATTAAGGCATACAATTTCACTTACAAACTCACTTTATTAATATCTCAAGAAAAAAAATTATACTAATTTTGAATTACAATGCAAATAAAAAGATACAACAATAAAAGTTAATTCTAATCTAAGCTCGGGACCACGCTCGTGCACAACTAAGAAACTTTAATTGATATCCACCTTAACCTGCCCTCCTTCTTGTTCAGTGGCATGTTGTAGGGAAACTATCTGCAAAAGCATGACTATACTATATCTATACTACCAATTAACACAATACTTAATCAATAAAATAAAAGTTAGTCAACTAAATTACTCTAATTTAAACTAGAAATAAGAAGAAATAATCAGCAAAGAACTAAAGCAATAAACTATCTAAATTACCTCTAGAATGAATGAACAAGTAAAGCGATTAAAGAAACTACACTATAATTACTTAATCAACTAAACCTCTCTGATAAAACACTTAGTTAAACCTAAAGAAAATATGCAGTAACTTCAAAGCACAAACAAAAATGAAAAAAAATTACTAAACTATGTTGAACTATGCAAACTATTTAAAAACGGCCAAAATAAGGACTATTCGAGTTGGACAAACTATAAGCAAGGTCAAAACATATTGAATTGATGTCAAATTCAGCTAAGATCTATCTTAAACATTAAACTTACGTATCCAACTTACCTCCAGACTAAATTCTATCAAAAACTAAGTCAAAAATCAACAAAAAGAATGAAATTACCCCTACAGTTCTGAAATAAAGATTACAGTTTGACAGCAAACCGATTTTTGAAAACAAGATGGAGACACAAGCAAATCGACTCCGAATGAGATGAAACTTTTTAAAAGTTAAGTCGACATCTTGACAAAAGTAAGAAACTTATTTTGGGTCAAAACTCTACATAAAACCAAAGAAAATGCCGACCCAAAATCTAACAGAATTCTATCAATTTTCTGCAACTACAATATATTTAACTACACTTTAACTATAATTAATAAAATTGAAAATCTAATTAAACCCAACTAAATCAAACTAAATTACTGCTAAAACAGAAGCTTAACTACTGCTAATCAACATCAAAACATAAAATAACTAAAGAAAAGCAATTATACTAATGAAAATATGTAAAACTAAATTATCTATACTAACTAAAATATTGTCAATAACCGAATAACTAATAACTAACATTACCAAATAAACTACTTAAAGCAAATGACAACTAATTAATTCAGCAATTGAAATAAAGAAACAATAATAATGTAAAGCAAACAAATAAAACTAACAAAATAAAATTAAGTCATCTAAATTAATCTATCTAACTAAAACTAATTAATGTCTAAGAAACCTACGACTAGACTAATTAACTAACTAACTTAAATTATTCAATTAAAGTAATTAACAAAAACAAACAAGAAAGTAAATATCTAACCAAATCATAAAGCAAATTGGAAACTAATCCTATTCTAAAATTGCAGAATAAAACTTTTTAAAACTTAATCAACTAAATTGAAAAGTAAATATTCAAGAAAAATGGAAACTACCTAAGCATACACTACTTACCAATTGAAAACGCAAAACTTCTAATTTAACAACTTCCTAAAACTAATTGCACAACTATCTAAAAAATTTAGCAACTAATCTAATCTACTAAAGAAAGAACTCTTAATTACCTTAATGAAATTAATTTAAGACAAGAAATAATTCTAATTTTGAAAAGACTAGAAAAATGATTTTGCAAACACTTGATTCTAACTATGTAAAACTCAATTTTCTGCAGGAAAAGGAAAAGAAGAAAACAGACCATAAAAATGACCTAATAAAAAAAATGTATACATGACTCCTTTGAATCCTAGGAAAACACAGAAACAAAAATCACCAAAAATTTGAAGTATTCTGGCTTGGAAAAATCGGGGATCAGAGTTGGGTCGGATCTTGATTCTGCAGAAACTGGTTCTGCAAAATCAAGACAGAACCTTGATAAAATGTTAATATCTCTTGAACGACTGATCCAAATGATCCCAAATTTAAACTGTAGACTTTAGACACATGCACTCACAAAATTTCAGCCCAAAATGACTTTGACATTAGCATGGAGAAGCAAAATAAGCCGTTGTTTTGTTTCAGGCCTATCGCCTGACAAGTTCTGGACAAAACCGGTTCTTGAATCCATCACCGATATTTAGGCCAAAGAAATAACATAAAAAAATATTTTTCCTACAAATTAGATATATTAAACTGCTAGAAAAAAATAAAACAAAAATTAATCACTACAGAAAGAAGGCCAAAACGATTTATGAAGACATAACAAAAATCTAACTATGCAGAAATCTAATTACTTTATTATAAAATAAAGAAATGAATTTCTTTTCAATAACAAAACTACACCAGATTAAAAATGTAAAGAAAGAGATCTAATCCTAAATATCTAAACTACGATGCAACAAAATAAATATATATGCAAAAATAAAGAAATATGCATAACCCTAACTAGACTCGATCTTAATCTACAAGCAGTGGGTAAGAAGGTGCACCTCAAGGGTTGCCCGATGAGTTTGGAGAAGAATAAAGCAATCCAAGGCTTCGAAAATCATGCCAAACGTATCTTAGATCTGCTGCTACATGTGTTCTTTTTTGCTAGATCTGAGGCTGGACCCGAATCAACAAGGGAAATAGAGAAGTATAGAGGGTCGACGGTTGCATAGAGGGAAGCTTCTTGGCTGCTGGCTATGGAAGTAGATGGAGTTCCCATGCCAAATCCAAAAAAAAAAGCTCCAGCCACTTCGATCTGCAAGAAAAATACAGCAAAATAATAAAACAAAGAGAGAAAACACGAAAAATAAACAAGAAGAATGAAAAGAAAGGAGAAGAATAGATCAATAAAGAGGAAGAAGACGACTTTGAAGAAGAAGAAGAGGGATGAAAGAGAAGAAGGGGAGTGAATCCCTAGGTCTGGATGATTTTCTCAAATGCCTAAAATTAGTTTTTATATTACATATTTAGTAAAAAATTTAAAACCCACCGAGGTTAAAAATTATTTCAAAAGACTACATCAATTCCAAGGATTTGCAACTTACCTCTAGGCACCACTTTTGGAGAGGGTTTTTCTAAAATCTCTCACCTTGGATCTTTTGATTTAGGATTGGATTCACTTTGGGTCTGGTCCAAGGTTCAAGATGGAGGCTTTGGATTGGACTTGGATCCAAACCACCTCAAAAACCGATCCAATTACCTTGAAGCAGCTCTATTTTTCTTATTTTAAATCGGTTTTGAGTAAAATTCGAACCATGGCTTCTTTGTACCTAAAGCAATACAAACATGGCTATTAATCCTATAAAAGCATATATAAATGCATGAATTTATGATAAGAATGACATACATTTCATGCATCATCGAAAGACATGAATAAAAAAATTACCATGGTATGGAGTTCGAAAAACTGGTGTTGTGTGTGAGTTTTTAAGCATATTATCCTTTGCATATACATGGAGTGTGTGTGTGCTGCAAGTGATATATATATATATATATATATATATATATATATATATATATATATATCCAAACTACCCATATCCAAACTGATTGGTTTGATAATAGGCACATACGTAAGGACGAATACTAATCAGAGGATGATTAATAAATATTCTGATGTATTGAACATCACTTTATTTAGAAAATTATTATGGACATTCAAGTATGTTCTGATTCTTATGATAATGTACATATTTTCGGTATTAAGATAACTCTATGTTACACTAAATTTTATGAATCTGAGTATTGTGGGTGAGGGTACCTTTGTATTCTTTAGGAGGGTTTCGTGTGTTGTGAGAGAGCAGACCAACATCACTCACAAGTCATGGATAAAATTCTCAGAGAATAAGAAGATGATGTTACATGATTCTGTTTATGTAAATATATTGTCTAACTATAGTTTGATAAACAAATTAATCTAAAAAAATGTTATTAACTATATTTTGATAATTTAGTGTAGACCGAGATTGATTTAGACAATGATATAATTGAACATCGTGATATTATGGATAAGAAGGTTCAGCTATCATACTTAAGGGTGCAAAAAGGTTTTTACAAGTATTACAAGAGGTTTGAAACCATGACGAAGCAGCAAAACATCCTTCTGAAGGAGTCGACTCTAAAGTATGGAAAGAGATTTGCAACTTTTCATTAAAGACTATTGAACAGTAAATATTAGATATATATATATATATATATATATATATATATATATGTGTGTGTAAGTAAAAAACTATTCAAATTTTTAGATTTTTCTAAACTAATTGATCTTCCTTTGGTTAACAGCGGACGTTGAAGAAAAATTTTGCAAATAAAGCAAAATATGTAGTCCAACATATAAGTGGATCATCTTTATACATCGAGAGGTTTCATACAATGGTAAGTTTTATATTCTCTATGTTTATTTTTTTCATATAGTAGTATAGTGCTATATACATTTGATTTAATAGATTCTAAAATTGTTATTTGCAGTTTAAAATGGAATGGCATGAACTGACAACAGGTGAATTCTACAAAAAGATGCACACACATTTAGATTGCATGATATTTATCTGCACCGAAGTATAGCGCACCTTTATAAATAATTCACACTTTCTAGCAACGAAGCCGAAGCTACATTCATTTATTCTATTTTGTACATTGTCATTAGTTATTGATTATTAAATATTAACATCATGCAGAACAAGATGCACTATGTAAAGATTGAAAGTGATGAAATAAATTCTTCACAATGAGGCCCATCGATGTTGCAGCAAAACATCTTTGCCAAAGTCCTATGAAAGTGGTCTGGACATGTGAGAGGGATGAGTGCATTTGTCATTTTATCCAATGGCAAAACTCGTGTTTCAAAGCTATCTTATTAGTTGGAGGCGACACAGTTGAAACTCCAACCATTAAAAGAAGAACAAAGGATAGACCCAATTCAACGGAAAAGAGAATGAGAGCGACTCTTTCAACAACTGGAGCGAGAGAGAAAATTAGGAGCGGAAGAAAGAAAAAACTAAAAAGCTCATAGAGTAGATGCAGACCTTCATAGATTCTCTCAGACAGAATACCATCCTAGATCTTTCATATTTTATTGTAGATAGGACCGCCAGATGTCTATATGTTGGATTAACATGTCGTAGTTTTTTATGTCATATTATATTTTAAGGACATGTGTCTATTTATATTTTCTTTTTTTGTTTGTCCTGTATTAATTTTTACCATAATGAGATATAGTTATTGTGAAATTGATTATATATATATATATATATATTGGATTAAAGGTGATATTCTTTTGAATGCAAAAAGATGTTTTGTGAATGTTATCTTTATGCTTTTCTAGATTCTTATGAAAGTATAAGAAAAAGCAAAATCATTATAGAACCTTTAATTATAATATAACTAAAATATATGTAAGTTATCAAACTGAATTCTTATACTACTATCATCGTCATTAACATTATCATAAATTATTTTTTCTATATAATTTTTTTTTGAAATTATCAGATTGTACTTATTCTTGAAATGTGTTTGTTGCAGGTTTGGAGAGGATGTAGGAGAGGGGGTTGAATGGGATGTATGTTTATTTTTTAAAATGTATTTATTTTTGAAGTGCATATTTATATTTGAATGTATGTTTGAAGTTGAATGTTTGAAAGGGTTGAAGAAAATTAATGTTTGTAGAGGTTGAAGAAGTGTATGTTTATATTTGAATGTATGTTTTCGGATGTATAAACACCAGTGTATATTTATATTTGAATTGGTATTTGAAGTGTATGTTTATATTTGAATGAATGTATATTTGAGGAGGGTGGAGAGGATTAATGTTTGAGGTGGTTGGAAAAGTATATGTTTATATTTGAATGCATGTTTTAGGATGCATAAACACTAGTGTATGTTTACATTTGAATGCATATGTTTCAGGATGTATAAACACTAGTGTATGTTTACATTTGAATTGATGTTTGAAATATATATTTATATTTGAATGAATGTATGTTTAAGGATGTTTGAAGTATATATTTGAATTGTATTTGTTGTTTTGCTTTATGTAATGTAAAAAATTTAAAACTAATATAAAAAAATTATCTTGGTAGGTTTAAGGCGTATAACAGCGACATTCTTGTGTCGTCGTTATTAGCCTTAACCCTATGTCCCGTTAGAACCTATAATAGTGACTTAATTGTCACTTTTATAGCCTAAAATGATGGCTTATTTCTCATCATTATCAACTACAACGATGAGTTAATTCTCACTGTTACAAGCTATAAAGGTGACACAAAAATGTCATCGTTATAGGTATGTCACCGTTATAGACCTATAGCGACGATAAATATGACAATAGCGGCAAGACCCTCATTGATAGGATTTGAAAGCGACACTGAAATTTTTTGAATGTTTCTTTTAATATCTATAGTATAATCACCAAAGGAGGCTTCACTTGTAGCTAGTGCACGTCACCTTGTGTTGGGTCGTTGCAGGTTCAAAACCCAATGGTATAGTTTGTATAACTTGCAGGAGTCTGGGTAACCCTAGTTTGCCTTTAAAAAAAATATACCCAATGAGTATGGGTAACCCTAACTTGCAGGAGTCTGGGTAGTCATAAATATTACCCATATTTTGAAAATATCACTGACTTTATCTTAATATTTTCAAAACATGATATTATATGAAAAGTATCACTTATTTTGGAAATGCCACGTTTTAACACAATCTGACATAATAAAAACACTTTTTACCCTTTTTTTATTTGTTGCGCGCACACACACGTATCTGTATGTGTCAATATGTTCTCGATATTTTCCCTAGCAAAACCTTTTTTGGAAATACCGTGGAATTTGACCTTGTTAATACTTTTCTGAGAACGAGGCTCGTGACTGATCAAGCCCCGCTAGTAGCTTCATTCATGATGATAAAGTCTCTCTCTCTCGTATATATATATATATATATATATATATATATATATATATATATATATATATATGAACGACGTCCGCAGCGTCCAAGGTTTGATGGTGATGAACCTATGCGCGAAACTGGCTATCAAACACCCCCTGAAAGATCAATCGGCCAACACAAGCCTTAGCACCATATTCTAGTTTGAAAAATATGATTTGTCTTACAAGAACAGCTTGATCAAGTTAGTTGAATATTCTGCTTCCATGACAAAACAATATTTGGGAGCAGAGGCGTAGCTAGGATTCATGCGAGGGGGGGGGGCAAATAGGGGTGTAGAAACAAAAATTTTGTGTGATAGTCGGGGGTTCGGGGGCAGCGGCCCCGAAAAAATTTTTTTTGAGATAAAATAAAAAATGGTTACAATTATTAATAAAAATCTATTTCATATGGACAAATCAAACTATTTGCTGCAGTCAGGGCTGGGCTAAAAAATGGATAAAAATCTATTTCATATGGAATCAGGGCTGGGCTAGGACTGGGCTTTAAAAAAAAAATTTAACTGTTTCGGGAGGCAGGACTGGGCTACGCCTCTGTTTGGGAGCATCCCAACCAGCAAAAACACCAAATATCCAAATGAAAAAAAAAATAAAAAATTGGGCCTGATATCTTGATTTACAATTGAAAACTCAGCCAAGGTCATTTCTTCATTTAATTCTGCCATTATTTTCAAGTAGCTGCAGAAGTGTGCTGTGGGAATGGAATGAACCGTGTTCTGGGGAAACCATTTGAGTTGCTGCTGCGGTTTTCTGCGGAGACATTGCGTTCACACGAGGGGCAGAAGCTTAGTGTTGTTGCTGGGATTTGGATGCAACATGGGTTGGAAAGAGGTAATGTTTTTAGTGCCCTGAGCTCTTCAAGCTCCTTCTGTAGACACCGGTTTTCCTCTGTTAGCGTTTTGCAGCACCGTTTCAAGTGCTCGCAATCAACCTCATTTTGCTTCAGCTTAGTCCTGTTTTTGTCATGAGATATTGTTAAGGATTTAGCAGATTGAAGGCAATGTGCAGGTAAATAGAGAAGCAGGTGTTGATGAGGCTACCTTGCTCTCCTGTTTTGAAACCAGACTTCCACTTGGCGCGGTCTGAGATTCAGTTGCTTTGCCAGTGCTAGCTTTTGTTTCTGCAAAATGGAACCAAAGAAAGTTTAATTTGGCTATGCGAGTTATGCCTCTCTCTCTCTCTCTCTCTCTCTCTCTCTCTCTCTCTCTCTCTCTGTGTGTGTGTATGTGTGTGAAAGAGAAAAACAGGGGAACAACTCGCTTATGCATTGCTTAAGTGAATTTGCAATGAGATCATTGTGGAGCTCAGATGTATTTGGTAGTACTTTACGTGCATTTTTTTTCAAGCTGTTGTAAAGTTACTAGAGCCAAATGGATATCTGAAGCAGGATTTGTTTTGGAAGCGATTGTGAAAGTATCATATGGCCTTGGAAATTGCCATATAAGGGTACATGAGGTATCTACACATTATTATTATCATACTTTATAAGATGTCATATGGCTCAATATCACTTTAAATAAGTCTTCACCTTAGACGGTTTATAATGAGTGATTAATTACATATGTAGACCCACATGAAATATTTAACAATCTCTCACTTGGACTACATATATTACCATACAATCACACATTATACAATAACTTTATGAGCTCAAAAACACTGTCTTACCAAATGACATCTCCAACAATCTGGTTCATTGATCATGTTAACATAAAACCAAAGTGATATTCATTACAATCATGATAAATAGACCCATCAATGATCACATATATTGAAGTAACCAACGACATAGATCAAATATGGATGTGAAGCATGAAAATTACATGTAATGTAATCTGAACATGCCTATTTCTAACTGATTTTGCCTTATTCTTTAGTGAGATCACAATAAACGAATACAAGATGAAACTGGAACCTGAGCCTTATACTGAAGTAATGAAACTTTATTTTATCTCAAAACATCTGAATACAAACTCCCACTAAACCAGTATATCATTAAATGATATAACACCCATTCGAGCAATATGCTCGTGAAAGACCTTGGGTGGTAAACCTTTGGTAAGCAGATCCGCAATCATGAAGTTTGTACCAATATGTTCAATAGATATTTGACCATTCTGCATTCTTTCTTTAACAAGGAACTTAATGTCTATATGTTTTGACTTTAACGAGCTCCTATTGTTGTTGGAATATAGTACTGCCGAATTATTATCATAAAATAACTTTAACGGCCCTTCAATGTTATCTAAAATCCGCAGCTCAGTGACAAAATTATGTAACCATATTTCATGATTGGATGCCTCATAACAGGTTATAAACTCTACTGCCATAGTGGAAGATGCAATGAGTGTCTGTTTAACACTTCTTCAAGAAATAACTCCCCCGGCCAATAAATAAATATAACCTAACGTGAATCTACGACTATCTTGTCACCCGACAAAGTCAAAATCAGAATACTCAATGATCTCTAACAGATTTGACTTCTTGTATGTAAGAATATAATGTTTTGTTCTTTATAAGTATCGCATAACCCGTTTGGGGGCTTTTTAATGATCTATTCCTGGGTTACTCAGATATCAGCCTAATGTCCCAACAATGTATATTATATTCAGACATGTCCACACTTGAGCATATATAAGACTCCCTACAACTGATGCATAGGAAATCTTTTTCATATCCTTAACTTCAAACTGTTGTTTAGGGCACTGAGCGAAACTAAACTTGTCTCTCTTAGCAACAAGGGTGTCACCTGGTTTACAATCATTCATGTCAAATTTGTTAAGAATCCTTTTGATATAGTTCTTTTGCGATAATCTAAGAATACAGCGAGAACGATCTCGATGTATCTGAATTCCTAATACAAAAGAGGTGTCATCAAGATCTTTCATTTCAAATTTCTTTGTCAGAAATTTCTTAGTTTCATGCAATAAGCCTATATCATTACTGGCAAGTAGTATGTTATTAATATATAAAATCAGGAAAATGTATTTACCCCCACTGAATTTATGGTATATGCATCCATCAACCACTTCCATCTCAAAACCAAATGAGAGGACAACTTGATAAAATTTATGATATCATTGACAGGAAGTCTGCTTAAGTTCATAGATGAATTTTTTTAATTTGTAAACCATTTTCTTTACATTGCCTGAGACAAAATATTCCAACTGCACTATATATATTATCTCATCAATGTCACCATTAATAAATGCAGTCTTTATATCCATCTGATGTAGCTCCAAATCAAAATGAGCCACAAGTGCCACCATTATTCTAAAAGAATCTTTCGTAGAAATTTGATAGAGAGTTTGTGTATAGTCAATGCCTTCTCTTTGAGTAAACCCTCTTGCAACAAGATGTGCCTTATATCTTTTAACATCGCCCTTTGAATACCTCTTAGTTTTAAATATCCATTTGCAACCAATGAGTTTCACACCTTCAGGTAATGGAACAAGATCTCATATATCATTATCTTTCATGGATTTTAACTCTTCATGCATGACATCTATCCACTTTTGAGAGTTAGAACTTTGTATAGCTTGATGGAAGTTGATTGGATCATCTTCCTTTAAGCTAGTATCATCCTCATATTTTTTAAGAAAAATAATATAATCATTTGGAATTGCCCTTCTTATCTCTCTAGCAGATTTCCTTAATACCACTTGTTTTTTAGTTACTTGAGGTTGTTGAGTTTATACTCTATGAGTAAAAACTTGATTTTGGATAGGAAGATCTTGAACATTGCTTTATTCTGGATTTGTTTGAACAATGTCAGAAATTAAAATCTGATCATTGTCAACAATAATTGTAGAAAGAGAAACAAATTATTCTTCAAAATCAATGTCTTTTACCTTATCACCTCCCTCAAACTTAACATCATCAAATAAACAAGTGTTTCTCATCTCAAAAAGAAACTTATTCACAAGATCATAAAATCTATAACTCCTAAGTATTTTATAATATCCAATAAAATAGCAGCTAACCATTCTTGAGTCCAGTTTTCTTTCATATGACCTAACCTCAGCTGCACATCTCTAAATATGAAAATGCTTCATACTAGTCTTCTTGTTTGTCCACATTTCATATGAGGTTTTGGTTACTACTTTAGTTAGTACTCTGTTCATTACATAAGTTGTAGTCTTTAGAGCCTCTCTCCAGAGGGATTCTGATAAAGTAGAATGATAAATCATATTCCTAACCATATCCTTTAAGATTTTGTTTCGTCTCTCAGAAACACCATTCATGTTAGAAGTGCCTGACATGGTGTACTGTGGGAGAATACCGCATTCCTCTAAGAATTTAGCAAATGGCCTTGGACGTTCATCTGATCCATCATATCTACCATAATATTCATCACCATGGTTAGATCTGACGACTTTAATCATTTTGCCAAGTTGAGTTTTAACTTCAGCCTTAAATGATTTGAATACATCTAGTGATTGAGAATTTTCATGAATCAAATATAGGTACCCATAACGTGAATAATCATCTATGAACGTAATAAAATATTATTGACCATTCCAAGAAGTTGTAGGAAATGACCCACAAATATTTGTATGAATAAGTTCTAAGACGTTTGTTATTCTGTCGACACCTATTTTCCTTATGTTTATTCATTTTTTTTATGCACTCAACACAAACCTGAAAGTCGATAAAATCAAGGGAATCATGAATTTTACTTGTCACAAGCCTTTCAATTTTTTGTTTAGAAATATGACCTAAACACTTGTGTCATAATAAAACAGAATTCTCATTGACTAATTTTTATTTTGTACCACGTGAACTTGAATGCAAGGTTTCATGATATGAGGCAACAATATTAAGTAAATATAGGTTATCAACCATAGATAAAGAACCAGTTCCAATAATATTTGAAATAAGAAACAACTTAAACTGACTATTTCTAAATAAATAAGAATATCCAAATTTGTCTAATGTAGAAATAGAAACTAAATTCCATCTAAATGATGATACAATATATGTTTCTTTTAAATCTAAATAACAATCAGTCTTTAATAATAACCTAATAGTCCCTATTGCCTCAACTTGAACTGGTTTGCCATCGCCCATATAGATGAATCTTTCAACATCAATTGGAGTCTGACAACTTGAGGAACCCTGCAGAGACACACTTATGTGAGTGGTAGCACCAGAATCCATCCACCAAGTGTGCTTTTGGTACATAAGTTAAATTAACCTCAGAACAAACCAAAAAAATGAGGGTACTTTTTTTTTCACCCCAAGCATGATATTTGGTACAATCCTTCTTCATGTGACCCTCACTCTTGCAAAAGAAACAACTAAATTTTGAATCTTGATGTTTCTTATGTTTCTTCTGCAATGACGGATCCATTGTAGCTTCTTTATCATTTTTCTTTTTAAAAAATTTGTCTTCAGAGGTAACTGCCAAGAGAGCACTTTTTCTCTTTTCTTATTTCATTCTTTTCTCTTATTGCACACAATGTGAAATAAGCTCATTTAGAGTTCATTTATCCTTTTGGTAGTTATAACTGACCTTAAATTGACTGTATTGTATATGAAGTGATATCAGAACTAAATGTACGAGTAAGTCCTCAAGCAACTCTAACTTTAGTGACATTAGTTTTGAAGCAAGATGAGACATTTCCATAATGTACTCCCTTATGTTCTCTTTACCTTTTTACCTCATCGAAATAAGACTCGAAAGGAGAGTGTTTGTCTCAGCCTTTTCATTTTTAGTAAAACAAATTTTAATTTCCTCACGGAACTTCTTGGCATTAACCTCTTCAGACATAGTGTCTCTAAAGGTTTCCGAAATTGCATGTTTCATGATTATAAGACTCATGCGATTGGATCGATCCCACTTCTCATAGTTCCTTTTATCCTTAGTGAAACTTCTATCTATGAGAGCAGTATATTGATCCTCTCAAAATGCAAGATCCAAATCCATACACCTAAGAACAATCATAATGTTCTCTTTCCAGTTTTTGAAGTTTGAGTCATTCAAAACAGGGATTGAATCGATATTTGCAGATATTATAGAAGTAGAAGAATTTACGGAATCAAGAATAAAACAAACCACAACAGGCTCACAATTAATATACAGATTCACATGCATTAACATATTTAAACTGTGGTGAACCTCATTACAAGATACCCAACACAACATTGGCATTTAGTCTTTAGACAAAAATGTCAACTTATAAGTAGTACTCTTATTATAGTAATCAAACATGGACAATTAATCATGTCAAACAACAAGCATTTCTTTGGACTGAATCATTGTTCACATAGAAAACTTGATAATCATCCCATATTTATTACTAAGAGTATATTTGAGCATGGATAAATAGTAATATTCTTTTAGGTTGATCACTATTCACATGAATTTCAAATGTACAAACATCTTAATATTCCAAACAAGTCAATCTTCATAAGAGAGGTTACTTTGGTAACATGTTTCAATCAACTCATTTTAGAATATCAGACCCTTATTCTGAAAAGAATATCATAGTTCAAATATAATATGTGATTACATGCATATAAACAAAAAAAAATAAAGTCAGAATCCAAGTAGAGTCAAAAATATATTTGAAGTCAACCCTTTAAAGGGACCCGAACTGCATACTTAATGGCCTGGACCTAATAAAGAAATTTTCTTTAAAAAAAAATCTCTCCTTTTTGTCTAAGAGCCATAGCACATGCAAAGAAATCTGGCCCATCGGGTCAGGTCAGACCAGACCTGCGAGTCAAGTCAGACCTGACCTGAAGCAGGTCAGACCACACCCAACTTGAATCGGTCCACGTAAATTGGATGGGGACCGAACCAGGACGGCAGCAAGCCCCTGATGACCCGACGGTGGCTGGGGCAAACTAAATGCCCCAGACCACCGTCGTCAGACGACAGTCGATGTTTGGCGAGGGTAACCAACCGAGGGTCTGTCGATACCCCTTCCCCCCCCCCCCTAGGTTGTCTAAAACCAAAGGGAAAGGGCCGATCAACCCCTCCTTTGTCTGGCACGTCTCGATCGATCAAATCCAAAGGGAAGGGGCAGATCAGCTCCTCCTCCATCTAGCACCTCCCGATCGATCGAAAGCACAGGGGTAGGGCCGGATCAGCCCTACCTTCGTTCGGGCGCAGCCAAATGGTGCAAGGAGGGTCATTCGATCCTCCTCTGCCTGTGCCCTAACATCGAATGGGAGAGGGGGGATCCGACCTTCACCAAAGCCGATGAGAGACTGGTCCTCTCCTCTTCCTTGTTATATGTGCAAGCACCCAATGGTGCATGTGTTAAAGACCAGATGACGTCCAACAAGCCACCTTACGTCGTTTGGTGGTATGCGGTCACCGAAGGGGTGTGCCACCCCCGCGGTTGGTCGCCGATCCCAGCAAACCCCAACCTACACTACTGGCTGCAGTGAAATTAAAATTTTGTTTTTTTTAACGCCCCCTAATGTCGACGATCAAAGGGAAAAACCAAATTTGATGAGATTCTGATGACCCAACAAAAAATACAATGACAAAATTAAATATTTCAATAATTTAACTAGAACAAGAGGCTCTGATACCAATTATTGAATTCCTGATTAAGAAAATCAAATTTTTCGGTCTCTAACTTTGTTCATGCTAAATCATTAAAAAGATCATAAATAAACAAATAAAACATAATGCAAAATCGTACCCGAATCCATTATTGCATTGATAGATCTTAATGGGTTAGATCTTCCAAAACCTCTACAAGTGGCATTTCCTTCTTCTCTAAACCTAATGAGATATGGATAATTTTCTTTCTTGATGGGGAGGCAAAATAGAACAACCATTATATATGGTTTTGGAGACCATAACCTAATTGTAACCACTCTATTGTCTTTTTTTCAATTCAGACCATCATAAAATTAAAATTTGATATATGAGGGCACATGAGGTATCTAAACATTATTATAACCACACTTTATAAGATGTCATATGGCTCAACCGTATGAAATCACTTTAAATGAGCCTTCACGTCAAGCATGATATTTGGTACAATCCTTCTTCATGTGACCCTTGCTCTTGCAAAAGAAACAACCAAATTTTGAATCTTGATGTTTCTTATGTTTTTTCTGCAATGGAGGATCCACTGTAGCATCATTATCCTTTTTATTTTTATTAAATTTATCTTTAGAGGTAACTGCCAAGTGAGCACTTTTTGTCTTTTCTTATTTCATTCTTTTCTCTTCTTGCACACAATGTGAAATGAGCTCATTTAGAGTTCATTTATTCTTTTGGCAGTTATAACTAACCTTAAATTGATTGTATTGTGTAGGAAGAGATATCAGAACAAAATGTATGAGTAAGTCTTTCGACAACTCTAACTTTAGTGGCATTAGTTTTGAAGCAAGATGAGGCATTTTCATAATATACTCCCTTATGTTCTCTTTACCTTTATACCTTATCGAAATAAGACTCGAAAGGAGAGTGTTTGTCTCAGCCTTTTCATTTTTAGCAAAACAATTTTTAATTTCCTCAAGAAACTTCTTGGAATTAACCTCTTCAGACATACTGCCCCTGAAGGTTTCTCAAATTGCATGTTTCATAATTATAAGACTCATACAATTGGATCGATCTCACTTCTCATAGTTCCTTTTATCCTCAGTGAAACTTTTATCTGTGAGAGCAGTATGTTGATCCTCTCTAAATGCAAGATCCAAATCCATACACCTAAGAACAATCATAATGTTCTCTTTTTAGTTTTGAAGTATAAGCCATTCAAAACAAGGATTGAATTGATATTCGCAGATATTGTAAAAGTAGAAGAATTTACTGAAACAAGAATAAAGCAAATCACAACAGACTCATAATTAATATACAGATTCACATACATTAACATTAATTAACATATTTAAACTGTGGTGAACATCATCACAAGATACCCAACACAACATTGACATTTAGTCTTTGGACAGAAATGTCAACTTATAAGTGGTACTCTTATTACAGTAATCAAACATGGACAATTAATCATGTCAAACAACAAGTGTTTCTTTGGACTGAATCATTGTTCACATAAAAAACTTGATAGTCATCCCATATTTATTAATGAGAATATATTTGAGCTTGGCTAAATAGTAATATTCTTTTAGGCCGATCATTATTCACATGAATTACAAATATACAAACAACTTAATATTCCAAACAAGTCAATCTTCACAAAAGAGGTTACTTTGGTAACATGTTTCAATCAACTCATTTTAGAATATCAGGCCCTTATTCTGGAAAGAATATCATAGTTCAAATATAATATGTGATTACATGCATATATAAAAAAAAAAATAAAGTCAGAATCCAAATAGAGTCAAAAATATATTTGAAGTCAACCCTTTAAAAGGACTCGAACTGCATACTTAATGGCCTGGACCTAATAAAGAAAATTTCTTTAAAAAAAAGATCTCTCCTTTTTTTCTAAGAGTCCATAGCACATGCAAAGGGGTCTGGCCCATCAGGTCAGGTCAGACCAGACCCGACCTGCGGGTCAAGTCAGACCTGACCTGACGCAGGTCAGACCACACCCAACCCAGGTCGGTCCTCGCAAATTGGATGGGGATCGAACCATGCCGGCCACAGGCCCCTGGTCACCAGATGGTGGTTGGGGGCAAAGCGAATGCCCCAAACGACTGTCATCGGACGACGGTCAGTGTTTGGCGAGGGTGACCCGTCAAGGGCCTGTCGGTACCCCTTCCCCCCTGGGTTGTCTGAAACCAAAAGAAAAGGGCCGATCGACCCCTCTTTCGTCTGACACGTCCCGATCGACCGAATCCAAAGGGGAAGGGAAGATCGGCTCCTCCTCCGTCTAGCACCTCCCAATCAACTGAAAGCACATGGAGAGGGTCGGATCATCCCGACCTTCATCCGGGCGTAGCCAAACAACGCAAGGAGGGTCGTTCGGTCCTCCTCTGCATGCGCCCTAACTTCAAACGAGAAAGGGGAGGATTCGACCCTCACTAAAGTCGATAAGAGACCGATCCTCCCCTCTTCCTTGTTACAAGTGCAAGCACCTGATTATGCATGTGATAAAGATCGAACGACGTCCAGCAAGCCACCCGATGTCGTTCGGTGGCCTGCAGCCACCGAAGGGGCATGCCACCCCCGCGATTGGTCGCTGATCCCAGCAAACCCCAACCTACACTACCGGTTGCAGTGAAATTAAAAATTTGGTTTTATTAATGACCTCTAATGCCGACGATCAAAGGAAAAAACCAAATCCGATGAGATTCTGATGACCCAACAAAAAATACAATGGCAAAATCAAATATTTCAATAATTTAACTAGAACAAGAGGCTCTGGTACCAATTATTGAATTCCTGATTAAGAAAATTATATTTTTCGGTCTCTAAATTTGTTCATGCTAAATCATTGAAAATATCATAAATGAACAAATAAAACATAATGCAGAAGCGTACCCGAATCCATTATTGGACTAATAGATCTTGATAGGTTAGATCTTTCAAAACCTTTATTGGTGGCCTTTCTTTCTTCTCTAAACCTAATGAGAGATGGACAATTTTCTTTTTTAATGGAGAGGCAAAATAGAACAACCATTATATATGGTTTTGGAGACCATAACCTAATTGTAACCACCCTATAGTCTTCTTTTTAATTCAGACCATCATAAAATCAAAAATTATTTTATGAGGGCACATGAGGTATCTAAACATTATTATAACCACACTTTATAAGATGTCATATGACCTAACAGTATGAAATCACTTTAAATAAGCCTTCACGCCAAGCATGATATTTGGTACAATCTTTCTTCATATGACCCTCTCTCTTGCAAAAGAAACAACTAAATTTTGAATTTTGATGTTTCTTATGTTTCTTCTGCAATGAAGGATCCATTGTAGCTTCTTTATCATTTTTATTTTTCTTAAATTTGTCATTAGAGGTAACTGCCAAGTGAGCACTTTTTGTCTTTTCTTATTTCATTCTTTTCTCTTCTTGCACACAATGTGAAATGAGCTCATTTAGAGTTCATTTATCCTTTTGGCAGTTATAACTGACCTTAAATTGACTGTATTGTGTAGGAAGAGATATCAGAACAAAATATACGAGTAAGTCCTTCGACAATTCTAACTTTAGTGGCATTAGTTTTGAAGCAAGATGAGACATTTTCATAATATACTCTCTTATGTTCTCTTTACCTTTATACCTTATCGAAATAAGACTCAAAAGGAGAGTGTTTGTCTCAACCTTTTCATTTTTAGCAAAACATCTTTTAATTTCCTCAAGGAACTTCTTGGCATTAACCTCTTCAGACATAGTACCCCTGAAGGTTTCCAAAATTGCACGCTTCATGATTATAAGACTCATGCGATTGGATCAATCTCACTTCTCATAGTTCCTTTTATCCTCGGTGAAACATCTATCTGTGAGAGCAGTATGATCCTCTCAAAATGCAAGATCCAAATCCATACACCTAAGAACAATCATAATGTTCTCTTTTCAGTTTTTAAAGTTTGAGTCATTCAAAACAGGGATTGAATTGATATTTGCAAATATTGTAGAAGCAGAAGAATTTACTAAATCAAGAATAAAACAAACCACAACAGACTCATAATTAATATACAGATTCATATGCATTAACATTAATTAACATATTTAAACTGTGGTGAACCTCATTACAAGATACCCAACACAACATTGACATTTAGTCTTTGGACAGAAATGTCAACTTATAAGTGGTACTCTTATTACAGTAATCAAACATGAACAATTAATCCTGTCAAACAACAAGCCTTTCTTTGGACTGAATCATTGTTCACATAGAAAACTTGATAATCATCCTATATTTATTACTGAGAGTATATTTGAGCTCGACTAAATAGTAATATTCTTTTAGGCTGATCATTATTCACATGAATTTCAAATATACAAACATCTTAATATTCCAAACAAGTCAATCTTCACAAGAGAGGTTACTTTGGTAACCTGTTTCAATCAACTCATTTTAGAATATCAGACCCTTATTCTGAAAAGAATATCATAGTTCAAATATAATATGTGATTACATGCATATGAACAAAAAAAAATACAGTCAGAATCCAAATAGACTCGAAAATATATCTGAAGCCAACCCTTTAAAGGGACCCAAACTGCATACTTAATGGCCTAGACCTAATAAAGGAAATTTCTTTAAAACAAAAATCTCTCTTTTTTTTAAGAGTCCATAGCACATGCAAAGGGGTCTGGCCCATCGGGTCAAGTCAGACCAGACCCGACCTGTGGGTCAAGTGAGACCAGACCTGACGCAGGTAAGATCACAGCCAACCCGAGTCGGTCCCCGCAAATTGAATGGGAACCAAACCAGGCCGACCGCAGGCCCCTGGTCACCCGGCGGTAGCTGGGGCAAACTGAATGCCCCAGACCACTGTCGTCGGACGACGGTCGGTGTTTGGTGATGGTGACCAGCCGAGGGCATGTCGGTACCCCTTCCCTCCCGGGTTGTCTGAAACCAAAGGGAAAGGGTCAATCGGCTCTCCTTCGTCTGACATATCCCGATCGATCGAATCCAGAGGGGAAGGGCAGATCGGCTCCTCCTCCGTCTAGCAGCTCTCGATCCATCGAAAGCACAGGGGGAGGGCCGGATCAGCCCTACCTTTGTTCGGGTGCAGCCAAACAGCTCAAGGAGGGTCGTTTGGTCCTCCTCTGCCTGCGCTTTAACATCAAACAGGAAAGGGGAGGATCTGACCCTCACCAAAGCCATTGAGAGTCTGATCCTCCCCTTTTCCTTGTTACATGTGCAAGCACCAGACGGTGCCTGTGCTAAAGATCGAACGACGTCTAGCAAGCCACCTGACGTCGTTTGGTGGCCTGCGGCTACCGAAAGGGCGCGCTACCCCCCGCGGTTGGTCGCTGATCCGAGCAAACCCTAACCTACACTACCGGCTGCAGTGAAATTAATAATTTATTTTTATTAATGGCCCCTAATGCCGATGATCAAAGGGAAAAAACAAATCCGATGAGATTCAGATGACCCAACAAAAAATACAATGGTAAAATAAAATATTTCAATAATTTAAATAGAACAAGAGGCTATGATACCAATTGTTGAATTCATGATTAGGAAAATCAAATTTTTCGGTCTCTAACTTTGTTCATGCTAAATCATTAAAAAGATCATAAATAAACAAATAAAACATAATGCGAAATCGTACCCGAAACAAATAAAACATAACCTAATTGTAACCACTCTATTGTCTTCTTTTCAATTCAAACCATCATAAAATCAAAATTTGATATATGAGGGCACATGAGGTATCTAAACATTATTATAACCACACTTTATAAGATGTCATATGGCTCAACCGTATGAAATTACTTTAAACGAGCCTTCACCTTAGACAGTTTACAATGAGTGATTAATTACATATGTAGGCGCACATAAAATATCTAACATGAGAAGCGAAAAAGAAGAAAGAAAAGCAAGAAAGAAGCGAAGAAAAAGTTAAGGGGAAATGAAAAATATAAGTATTAGTACAAAAAAGGCAAAAAATATTAAGAAAGCGAGGAGGAAGCAAGAAAAAATAAAACAAAAATAAAAAAACTGACGCATTTGTATTACAAGTTACCCTACACGCACAAACACACAATGGTCCTCATCCTGAAAGTCTTCAATGGCTTGGCTACTGGAAGTCATTTTTTTTGGCATTTCAAACACAATGACAATCTATGCATAATTCACATTGATGAAGTTTGAACACATATTATGAATAATTTTTTTTTTTTTTTTGCATATATATGTCTTTCAATTCTTAAGTTTTGTATAGTGTTTGAGTCTTGAAGATCATCTTGGAGTGTATTGAAATATGCACCATTTCGTGATAATAAAAACATATACATGTATTGGAATCAAATGATCCAGTTGTCAATATCTAGTAAATCAATCATGATGCTGACCCACTAGTGGTTCTCTCCAATTGCAATGATTGCCAAGACAACATAAAGGCACATGCTGGTGTGTGGTTTAGGCCAAGCGAACACGTGTACTTGTATTAATTTAATAATTTCTTAATAATATTGTAATATTATTTAATACAAATACATTTTAACTATTAAAATATCAAAAAAAATTATTAATTAAAAATTATAAAATTTCTTCTCTTCTCATCCTACTTACCAAAAAAAAATTGAGTTTGCAAGTTGAACTCACATTAGTATGTATCCTCGTACGTGTCTACGAATCTTTGTGACACTGATGGCGGCACTAAATTAGAATTTTATGGGTCAACCGTCAAACCACACATGGTGATGTTCTAAGAAAGTGGTAGCACGGGCACAGACCACATGCACCTTCCGTGGGGCCCATTATTAGGAAACGTTGATGATTTTTTTTTTTTAATTTAGAATCTCAAAAAATGCTTTCCAGCACGAAGACCTGGTCGCGCTGGCTCATCCTGTCATGCTTACAGTCATCGTGCTGACAGCTTAAAACTCTGAAGTTAGGATCCCTTGCCGCCGGGAACATTGATGATTGACCTTGAAAAATTGAAAACAGGTTTGGAAGTGGCCCACCAAGACCTTGATAAATCTTGAATACATCACCACAGCTAATTTCCAAGATCCAACGGTTATCATTGTGAACTCTCATGCATGTGATACTAATCCTTTCACACAAACGAAGAGACTTAATTGTCATCGTGTTCATGCTTACTATTATTTATCAAAACAGGGGAGGAATAAAGTCTTGAGGAATGTTGAAAATCTCGTTTGGAAATATAAAAATATAAAAACATATATAAAAATTGAAAATGGCATATAAAAATTATTAAAATCATATTCTATTATGGTAATATTGGGATTAAAACATAATATTTTCAAAATAGACTATTTTGAATATATTATAGTTTTTGGAGATTGCATCGGCCTTGAAAATATGAAGAGGATCCAGGAGGGAGATTCCAACAGCGTTACTGGACACTATGTACAGTTATGAGAGGATTAAAGTTATACACTAACTGTAAAGCTCATTTTTTAGTAACTTTAGCTAAGTTAGCCTGAGGGGGATGAGTAACACATAGAAAGATCAACCCCAAGACTGCCACCCTCTGTTAGAAGGGTAATCTTTTTGTACACAGTTTAATTCTTAACTGATTAATGAACTGGTAGGGGTCTGCCTAACCCCAGCTTGACTATAAAAAAAAACGAAGATGGTTTTGTCGGATAGAAAAACCATATTGCAGTAACTAGGGATGCAAAATGAGTAGGGTCCAAGATGGGGTTTTGCAATTTTAAGCTGCTTGGATCTGAATCCTCATGTAATTAGCTATTCTGGATCCGAACCGTTCACATCCGTAGCACTAACCATCTCTCCCATCCATAAAGAGAGAAAGAGAAGCTATAGTTGAGAACAAAAAGGTTATTTGGGAGGGCAAAACTACTAACTGAGCAATTTCTGAAAAAGTGAGGCATTTTCCCTAAGTATTTGAAACCTAAAGTGTCTAAAAGTAAATTTAGCATAGGTTAGGCACCTTTATGCCAACTACCTTAACTTATAAAAACTAAAAAAATAAACACAGAACTAAATTATTCATTTATGCAGCACTCCTAGGTATGCTGACCATTTTAGGATGCATGGACGTATCCTTCTCGAGTAGGGATGGCAGTGGACCGGGGGAAAGTGGGACCCCACCCCGCGTCGCCCAGTTTGGACCGGGGATGGAGGGCATGAAATGGGGATGGAGGCGGGGATGAAGGTTAAAATTCATCCCCGTGCGGGGATGGACCGACACTTTTCCCCGCCCCGCTGTGCCCCATATTACTAAAATACCCTAAATAAAAAAAAATTACAAAATACCTACCTTCATAAATACTCTTCTCTTACTAATCCTAACCCTATTTTTATCCGTCAGAGCCGTCGCCATCCAGAGAAAATAGATAAGGTAAATGGGTGTTTTTGCTCTGTTTGAATGAGGAAAACATATCATAAGTTGATAATCTCTTTTGCTCTTTTGAATGAGAATTAAGTTGATTCGTTTGCAGAGAAGGCCATGATCGAAATCAAAAAGCAGTGCTCCCATTTTGAAGATCAGTCCTTGATCCGAGCTTTGGTTCAGGATTTTCTTCTTCAGTTTCTGTCCTGCTTTTATTTTGTATCAGTCTGCTTGAACTTTCTAAAGTCAAAATTGTTTCAAAAGCTTGGTTGTGAGCACCGACTAACAGTTCAAATCCTATGTTGTGCTGCAAAAGCTCTTCAAACTTTTCAGCTTCTGAGGAAGGGAAGTTGCATGCCAACTGTTTGACTCCAAACAGAATAGTTCAACAGATTGGGCAGGCCAAAACCTTATTCAAATTTGGCAGAATCTTTTTCTAACTAAAATAATTTGTGGTTTTAAGTATCTCTTGTGTTGCAATATGGTTTCGCTGGGATCTTTAGTTAGAAGGTACCTTTTCCAAATTCTGTACTTGAATGGCTTGATACATCGTCTAGTTTATTAGAAGTCTGGGAAGAAACCAATCAAACATAATTACAACCTGGATTCTTTTCAAGAAAATGGGGACGGGACGGGGATTAATATTTTGAGATGGGGCGGGGGTGGAGGTCCCAAGTCTCCCCCACCAGGGGGGTGGACCGGGGATGAAGGTTAAATTTTAGAGACGGGGCGGGGGTGGAGATCCCAAGTCTCCCCCACCAGGGGGGTGGACCGGGGATGAAGGTTAAATTTTAGAGACGGGGCGGGGGTGGAGACCTTGTCCCTCGCCCCGCCCCGGTCCACTGCCATCCCTATTCTCAAGGATGATAGTTTTGTACAGCACTGCTGCATGAAAGATGCTGCAACACTTGCTTACCGGATTAAGGGTGCTGTGCTTCCTGAAGTTTTCCTCAAGATAGGCATATTGCTCCTTTGAAAGGCGCAGCTTCTTCCTTGCAGATGCGCCTTCTTCATCATCACTGCATCTCGAGCCAGCTCTCTCTGTTTCAGACTCGTTAGTGAGAGCCTCCCATTCTCTCTTCCTGCTTCTACCGTGAGAGTACGGAACCGGAACCGCCGCATCGCCTTCCGATCGATTGGATCTCGGGGGTGTTTTCCACATCAAGAAGAAGCCCGACATCAAAATTAAATGACAAAATTGTAAATGAGCATAATTTGTTTACTGCATTTGTTGAAATCATATTGATAATCTACTATTGCATACCATATGATACTAGACATACTAACTGTATTTAATTAACCAACCAACTTGTTTGTCATTAAGCATAAGATTCATATTGAGAACATATTTACAAAGTATGCATATTGAATATTGGTCAAATCAACGTAATTCCATTGAGTTCTATGTCTTAAACAAGGCATAGCCAAAGAGACCTAAGCTACCCTCTCTATGTTCTGCATCCAGTAAGATACTAAAGATAATACTTTGCCGCAAGGTCTAAGCTGGGTGTACTCTCCGGTGGGCAGGGGGGGCTCAAGGGTTTTACCAACCACAGGTTAGCCAATGTGCAGTCGGTGATGGGGTTTTTGCTCATTGGATTATCCAACAAAAAAAGATAATGCCTCTATTTAATTCATGACCAAAAACTTATTTGTCATTAAAACATTATATATATATATAAGAAACACTAAATAAGCCAATCTGCAAAGTTATCAAATGCTAGCACATTTGCTACTTCCCCAAACAAATAATTTATGACCAAACTTTTATCTTAACCCGGTGTAAGGTAGCATTGTGACAAAATATTTAAACGGCAAAAAAATGGCTGCCAACATTTCGTGAGATTTCTGCATTTTTGTTGACAAAATATATTTCAGCTGAAAAAATAAATTTAAAAGCAATGAAATTTTTTAGTTAAAAGAAATAGGATAATAAAATGATAGAAAAAGGACTGCTTATATAGCTGATAAAAAAGCAGATATCGTGATCAAATCGCGATAAATATCACGATATTTTTTTGCAGTTTTAAAATGGCTGACATAATATCGCTATATTTTCATAAAATCTCACAATATTTGTCACTTTGTGACTGAGAGAAGGATATATATACCTATTACAGTCGATGACAAATGCAAATCTACTCGCAAACTTGGGCTCATGGGAAGCAAATCAAGCTGAACCAGTCGATGATTCTTGGAACGTTTAGCACCATCTCTGTCACCACTGTAAGGCACTCCTGCTATCCGAAGGTCTGATGCTGTACTTGTTGTGGCCTCTTTTGGTGCTTCTCCAATGGACAAACCGAGCTCCATCGCAGGATATATAGAACTTGAAAGCTTGACAGGTGTGGAAGAAAGAAATGGAGATAATAGCAAAGTGTTGGGAGGTTTTTATAGGTGTGGAATTCTGTTGGTTTAGTTTGGAGATGAAGAAAAATAAAAGGAGTCAAGCAAACAGTTGGTGGTTTTTGACCCAACGTACAAAGAGAAAGAGAGCTGATGAACGCACGTGAAGGGGGGATTTTGAAAGCTGAGGCATAAATAATGTAAGGGAAAATGTCTTGTATGCCCTCAAAGATGTTTTTTTTTTAAAAGGCTAGCTGGGGTTAGGCAGACCCCGCAAGTTATCATTCAAACTTACCACTAGGGTTTGAACCTGTAAAGTCCGATCACAAGGAGACGTGCACTGACAGCTCTTACCAACCACGCAGAGAGCTCGTTGGTCCCCTCATGCTATCTAATTACTATCTTGTCATTACAGTCATTTAGTTACCAACCTACTGAGTTTTATGCTGGCAGGATGGTGACCATCGGTACGGTAGGCTAAGACCATCTCAACCAAGTAAAATAAAAAATTTGACCTGAAGAATCTGTCTTTCTTTATGTCATAGAAAAAATCAGAGTAAATGACAAAAGTTGTGTTTGAATCCGCGCCTGGGTTGCCCAAGTGGCAGCAGGCTTTGGAAGAAGGTGTTGACCCCTTCATCTCAAATTAATTCGACTCTCACTGAGTGATGAGTGTGGGTGGTGTTTTTCATTGGTGGGCTATGTAAGGGCTTAGGTGTCGGTGATTATGAGGACTTTGTCATCAAAATAATAATGATAATTTGGATATCTGAAGGTTTGCTAGTATCTGTCTGAATCAGAGTCAATGTCATAAATCTCCTCTGATATCGTGAGAATCTGGCTTTTTGGAAAAAAAATCTTGAAAAACATTGATATATTTAAAAATAAAAACAAAACATAAACGTATAAAGTATATATAAGATAGCTTCCATGGGGGCAAGGGGGTAAGCCCACCGAGTTTTAGGCCGTCAGGACAGTGATCCTAAGTACGGCAGGCAGAGCTAGCACGGCTAGGTTTCTGATCTTGTGGATGGTTTCTTCGTGTAAATATCAAAAAAAAATATACAAAGTTGGGTCATATGAGAATGTAAAATGCTTTTAGCATGATAAAAAGTATGTTTCTTCGAAATAGGTGATATTTTGAAAATATCATGCTTTTCAGAATTAAATTGGCATTTGAAACTATTGTGATAAAATCATGATTTTTACAAATTTCTCTGATATTTGTGACAGTCAGAGTACAGATCTAAATGGAATGTGGGTATTGACCTTGATCTTGTGCAAACCGAATTCAACCCATTTTGTTCAATTTGGATTCTCTTTATTTTATTCATATTAATCAATAAAACTAGTTGGAGCGCATGGGATCAATCCCAATGATAGCTCGATGGCTTGTGCAAAACCAGGTAATTAAAGTTTTACCAAACATGATGGCATAAATTCTGCAATAAAATTGGCTTAGTTTATACAAAAGCTCAGGCTAAGCTTTTGCCTCCAACCTAGACATGCCCTTGAGGGCCTGCACGTGAAGTCTAAATATAGATCCCACTGGACATTTAAGTTGTAGTCTGGATATGCTAAATTTAACCCTATATATTATCTTTCCTAAACTTAAATTTTGGAATGCCCAGGAGATGTGTTTCTTTTTTTTTTAACTCAAAGAAATCCTCATCGGGCATTAAGACCTGGTCGCATTGGCTTAGACTGCCATACCTACGGTTGTCGTGCTGGCAGCATGTATAGGTGCACGGTGAGTGTTCGTCTAGCTAGACACCGCCAACTTGTACATGCCATTTTGGGCAATCCGTGTGTGAGTTTGGGCTGATTTTGTTGGATTTCGGACCATGGTGTGCATAGTAAGGGCGAGCTCTAGGTGATGGAGGAGAAGGGAATTGTGTTGTGATTAACAGCCTACTTCAAGAAGGATTTTCTCGATGCAATTATTGAGCTCTTTTTTTTTTTTGCAGAGACAGGGGTTGGGAATGCTTATCCTCTCCTAGGTATCCATTACTCAGTTATAACCATTTTGTTGGATTCTCAAACATTCTCAGAATCCAATATGATGTGAGGCCCACCACTATCTCAACGGTTCATAACTCAATGACCCACTACGTAAGTGGGTCATTGGATTCTTGGCCTATTATTCTGAATCCAATACCTAGATCTATATTTCATGCCCAATACTTGGATCCATCTTTGGATCCAATCTAATGCTTAGATCAACTTTGACTTATGGGTTTCGTGTGTGAGACCCAATAGCTACACTAAATCCGTACCAAGATTCAACATCTTCCACTTGGTCATATGGGGTGAACACCCATATTATATCACTCGTGCATCATGTATTGCATATAACATTTCAAGATAAAACGTGTACTAAATAACCATGCACAATTCCTTGGGTTATATCAATGATATTTTTTCTCACATATTATGGGTTATTTTTCACATAATTATGTGAATTTTTTTATCATTATCAAGTATGAGGTTTTTCACATATGCTATGAATTATTTTTGACATAGTTATATGGATATTTCTTTCATTTTCAAGTATGATATTTTTCGCACATGCTATGGTTATTTCCCACATAGTCATGTAATTTTTTTCATCATCATATGAACCATGATACTTTTCCACATATAGTATGGATTTAGCCATGACATAATTAGTTTTACATACACTAGCTGGACTTTTTCTTCGCGATATATCACTATCATGAGGATTTTTACATACTAGGTTAATTTTTCATCATGATCTTTTTTGGCACTTATTTCATATAACTATTTAGGTTTTTTATTTTACCATAATTTATATCATAACCCTTAATGTGTAATAATTTATTTTCAGTATTCACCATTCAAGATATGTATGAAGGAGTAGTAACCAATGTCCGCACTTGTGGAGGGGTGACAACCAATTTTCCTATAACGGTTGGGTTACATCAAAGATCTGATTTAAGCCCTTTCCTATTTGCTATAGTGATAGATGAGCTTACGAGATCAATTCAAGAAAATGTGTCGTGGTGTATGTTGTTTGCTGATGATACTGTTTTGATTGATGAGTCTAGAGCTGGGGTTAATGCTAAGTTAGAATTATGGAGACAGACATTGGAAGCAAGAGGTTTTAAGTTGAGTAAGAGTAAGACAGAATGCATGGAATGTCGGTTTAGTAAGCAACGAAGTAGTGATGGAAGTGTAGTGAAGCTTGGTGAGCAAGAAATATCGGTGGATGATTGTTTCTAATATTTGGGATCTATCATTCAAAAGTATGGAGAAATTGATGGAGATGTAAATCATAGGATAAAGGTTGGGTGGATGAAATGGAAAAGTGCAACTGGAGTATTGTGCGATCGTAGAATGTCATTGCGGTTGAAGGAAAAGTTTTATAGGACGACTATTAGGCCCGCTTTACTATATGGTACAGAATTTTGGGCTGCCAAGAGATATCATATTCAAAAAATAAGTGTAGCTGAGATGCGTATGCTGAGATGGATGTGTGAAAATACAATAAAAGATAAGATTCGGAACGAGGAGATACGTAAGAAGGTAGGCGTTGCACCCATTGAAAATAAGATAAGAGAGAATCATTTACGGTGGTTTGGACATATTCGACGAAGGCCTAATGATGCTTCAGTTAGAAGGATGGAGAAATGGAAAAATATATTAGTTAAAAGAGGTCAGGGTAGGCCTAGAAAACATGGATGGAGGTGATAGGAAAGGATATGAATGCTTTGAACCTCACCGAGGACATGGCATTGGATAGAAATGATTGGATGAGAAGGATTCATGTGGAAGACCCAGAATGATTTTCTTTTTTGGTTTATATCGCCGACCCCAATTATTTTGGGATGAAGGCGTAGTTGGTGTTGTTGTTGTACCATTTACTGCATACTCAACCATATAATCTATAGTTCTAAAGAAAAATGAATACATCATAATGTAGGTCTCACATAGTCATGGGATTCTTTTGGCTCTTTCATAACCATACCATAGAACATTATCATGTCCACTTGCATACTAGTAGAGTACTATAGATTTTTATCAATTTATGGACTCATGATTTGCCAAACACTACAAGAAATCCGTGGATTAGCAACAGACGTAATTCGTCACAAATTCATCGCTGAACAATTTAGCGACGGATTAAAGACGGATAACTTTCATCATAATTTCTTAGTCACTAATTAACGATGGAACATATTTGTCGCTACTTCTGTCGCTAATTTATGATGGATTAGTGAATGCCATGATTTATTGTGAGGCGGTCGCTAATCTGCAGAGATTTGATTTTCTGATAGATACATATTCGTGGCTAATTTTGTCACTATTATAGTGACGAATTTGTGACAAAATATTACAATCTATCGCAAAACATCGGCCGATTCAGTTTTGCAATGGATAAATATCCATCCCTAATTCATCGCTAAATTGGAGGCTGATACTAATTAGCGATGGATATTATCCATCGCAAAAAAAAATATTGTTTGAAATATAAATATCAAGAAAAAATTTCTCGTTATACAATTTATATATCCTGTGTATAAAAAATAAAAGTACACATAAAAAAATATATAAAGCAGGTAAAACAAATTTAATACAAGTTACAAGGGAAAAAAATTTATCGATCCACTATAATCCTTGCCAAATTCTAATTATTTACAAGTGAACATATACAAAGAGTTTTGTTTGAAACAACAAGAAGGTGCAACAAATTCAACACATGAATCTAATCATCACCAAGATTCGAAGCATCATCCTCTTCATTGTCTCGATCTACCCCTTCATCCATGCCTCCATCAACTCCTCTATGTTGATTATCTCCAGCATCCTACAAGAGAACCGAAAGATTAGTATTGATAAACAAAATATAATGAAATAAATTATATGTAATGCACCTAATCTAAGGCAATCAAAGTAACATGGATGAATGACACATAGACTAGCAATAAAGTGAAGGACATTAACAGAATTCAGATATGTGTTATAAGGTTGACAAAAAATTTTTATAGTGATTCAATCATGCAGATATGTGTTCTAAGGTTGTCAAAAAAATGCCATAGTGATTCAAGCATGCATATATGGTTTATAAGGTTGTCAAATAAATGTGTTATGTATCATAATCATGCATATATGTGTTATAAGGCAGTAAAAAAACTTTCATAGTGATGAAATCATACTTATATGTGTTCTAAGGTTGTCAAAACACTTTCATAGTGATTCAATCATGCATATATATGTTATAAAGCAGTCAAACAATTTTGTAGTGATGAAATCATGCTTATATATGTGTTCTAAGGTTGTCAAAAAACTTTCATAATGATTCAATCATGCATATATGTGTTCTAAGGTTGCCAAAAAACTTTCATAGTGATTCAATCATGCATATATGTGTTATAAGGCAGTAAAAAAACTTTCATAGTGATGAAATCATGCTTATATGTGTTCTAAGGTTGTCAAAAAACTTTCATAGTGATTCAATCATGCATATATGTGTTATAAGACAGTCGAACAATTTCATAGTGGTGAAATCATGCTTATATATGTGTTCTAAAGTTGTCAAAACTTTTATAGTGATTCAATCATGCATATATGTGTTCTAAGGTTGTCAAAAAACTTTCATAGTGATTCAATCATGCATATAAGTGTTATAAGGCAGTCAAAAAACTCTCATAGTGATTGAATCATGCATATATGTGTTATAAGACAGTCAAACAATTTTATAGTGATAAAATCATGCTTATATATGATGAAATCATGCATATACTAGCTTGAAATCTAACGACATGAAACTTTCATACCTGACGGGCACCTGCAGACAAAGTTCTTCTGTCCCGAAAAAAGCTGCACAACTCATTACGGACAACGTCGAAAATGACTTCATGTAAAAAGTCACACACTATGTCCTTAACAAGCTGGTGGACACCATCCCAAGAATTAGCAAGGTCAATCGGACGTTGAGAGTTGATGCTGGCGGGAGAACTCTGAGAGCCCTGGCTGGAGAAGGCAACGACTGATGTGGTGTTCATATTACTCCCAAACCTGAACACACCACCCTTTTTTGGTTCACCGGTTGCAGTCACCCATGCTGCAGGATCAAAAGGTGGATGCTGAGTGGAGTCATCGTCATATTGTTCTACCATTTGTTGCTCGTATGACTTCTACAAAGTAATGATTATAGTATAAATTAATAATTAAGAATTACAATATTCATGGTAACTTATCTATTATAATGTTTATTAATACAATAAATACATACCGTTGTCGCTTTCGTCTTCTCTGATACGAACTCTCTCGTGCTCTTACGTTTATGTGTGTCAACAAACACATCCTTGTAACACACACTGCCTCCTTTTTCTGCTTCATGCGAGGTTAAATGATAAAAAATTTAATTAAAAAGTATGCAACAATACTTATAAATTTGATAATATATATATATATATATATATATTGATGAGTTATCATTTTCTTTTGGTGGCTCCCAAAAGTCCTAGATCCACCTGTGTGTAGATGGGCATCGGGCATTTTCGCTCGGTTTTGTGCAGCCTTTGCTGAGCGGTTTTGAAATTCATGGCCCGCCCACTTATCGCACATTGCATCCCAATAATCTGACCTAATAGTAGGAGGGTCATGGCCCTTCCGCTGCAGTGGATCATCTATCCCACCAAATGCTTTTATTGTTGCAGTCTTCATATCGTGCAACATGTCAACAAATCGACTGACAGTCACCTTCTGCCACACCCACCTTGCGTCTTACTCCTCCTTCGCAGTCACAAAGCGATTTGAAGCCTACAAATAATTTAACAAAGTTAGTATACATGACTATAACAAAAAATTAAATATGAAACACATTAGCTATGATAAACGATTGTATACCATGAAAGAGGACCACAATCTGTCCAACACCTACTTTGTGTAATCTTTCTATTGAGCGACCGGTCCTGTAAGATACTGAAGTAGTGACTGCCTAATTTCTCATATTACTTCTTGTGGCTTGAACCTCGTGTTGCACATGAATTGGTATACATTGACAATCAACTATTGATATACACTATTTATAAGATAAGTATTGGATAAGTGAAAATGAAATACTTACGGTCGACTATCGATATACACTATTTGAATGAGTCATCATGTGTCAGACTGAGAATACCCTGCATCCGGCGTTGTCTCATGATGTGTATGAATACCCCCCATATAGGTTTGTCTAACATATCATGGAATGCTAGGGGAATCAACCGTTACATAATGACATGACAATCATGGCTCTTCAACCCATATAATTGTCCCTCGTCTATCTTCACAGCCCGAGCAATGTTAGAGACGTATCCATCTGGAAATCTCAATTGTCTCAACCACTGACATATTTGCTTTACTTGATCTAGTCCAAGCATGTACCTTGCCTTTGATTTCAGTACTTTGCTATTGTACTCTTGGAGTTCTAATTTTGGTCTTTTACATATTAATTTTAAATCCATACGGGACTTTGGATTATCCTTTGTTTTCCCTTTGACATTCATTACTGTATTGAACATGTTTTTAAACATATTTTTCTTCACATGCATCATATCCAAATTATGTCGTATCAATAAGGTCAGCCAATATGATAGTTTCTAAAATATAAATTTCTTTGTCCAATTGTGATTCTTCCCAAATCCAAGGAAGGGCATTGGACTACGGGCATCTGTCAGTCCATATGAAAAGTATTGCAATCATCTTAAAATCTTTATGTCAGACAACCGTGTAAGTGGACCTTCTATTTCAGTTGTGCATGCTCGAAAAGCATTCCTTTGTCATCAGAACGGATGGTCGTTGGGTAGAAATCGACAGTGACAATTAAACCAGCACGACTTTCTTCCATGCTCAATCTAAAAGATTTTGTATCCTCCATGCAGTACGGACATGCCAACCTCCCATGTGTGCTCCAACCAGATAACATATCATACGTAGAGAAGTCACTAATTGTTCATAGAATAATAACCTTCAGATTGAAGTTTTGTTTTTTTGTGGGCATCGTACTTGAGAACATCGTCATCCTATAATATTTTTAGCTCATCAATCAATGGCATTAAATATACATCAAGATTTTAGCTCAGAGAGGTTGGACCAGGGATCAATAGAGATAAGAAAAGATTTTGACGCTTCATACACAAGCTTAAAGGAAGGTTGTATGGGGTAAATTTACTTTTAGACACTTTAGGTTTCAAATACTTAGGGAAAATGCCTCACTTTTTCAGAAATTGCTCAGTTAGTAGTTTTGCCCTCCCAAATAACCTTTTTGTTCTCAACTATAGCTTCTCTTTCTCTCTTTATGGATGGGAGAGATGGTTAGTGCTACGGATGTGAACGGTTCGGATCCAGAATAGCTAATTACATGAGGATTCAGATCCAAGCAGCTTAAAATTGCAAAACCCCATCTTGGACCCTACTCATTTTGCATCCCTAGTTACTGCAATATGGTTTTTCTATCCGACAAAACCATCTTCGTTTTTTTTTTATAGTCAAGCTGGGGTTAGGCAGACCCCTACCAGTTCATTAATCAGTTAAGAATTAAACTGTGTACAAAAATATTACCCTTCTAACAGAGGGTGGCAGTCTTGGGGTTGATCTTTCTATGTGTTACTCATCCCCCTTAGGCTAACTTAGCTAAAGTTACTAAAAAATGAGCTTTACAGTTAGTGTATAACTTTAATCCTCTCATAACTGTACATAGTGTCCAGTAACGCTGTTGCAATCTCCCTCCTGGATCCTCTTCATATTTTCAAGGCCGATGGAATCTCCAAAAACTATAATATATTCAAAATAGTCTATTTTGAAAATATTATGTTTTAATCCCAATATTACCATAATAGAATATGATTTTAATAATTTTTATATGCCATTTTCAATTTTTATATATGTTTTTATATTTTTATATTTCCAAACGAGATTTTCAACATTCCTCAAGACTTTATTCCTCCCCTGTTTTGATAAATAATAGTAAGCATGAACACGATGACAATTAAGTCTCTTCGTTTGTGTGAAAGGATTAGTATCACATGCATGAGAGTTCACAATGATAACCGTTGGATCTTGGAAATTAGCTGTGGTGATGTATTCAAGATTTATCAAGGTCTTGGTGGGCCACTTCCAAACCTGTTTTCAATTTTTCAAGGTCAATCATCAATGTTCCCGGCGGCAAGGGATCCTAACCTCAGAGTTTTAAGCTGTCAGCACGATGATTGTAAGCATGACAGGATGAGCCAGCGCGACCAGGTCTTCGTGCTGGAAAGCATTTTTTGAGATTCTAAATTAAAAAAAAAAAAAAATCATCAACGTTTCCTAATAATGGGCCCCACGGAAGGTGCATGTGGTCTGTGCCCGTGCTACCACTTTCTTAGAACATCACCATGTGTGGTTTGACGGTTGACCCATAAAATTCTAATTTAGTGCCGCCATCAGTGTCACAAAGATTCGTAGACACGTACGAGGATACATACTAATGTGAGTTCAACTTGCAAACTCAATTTTTTTTTGGTAAGTAGGATGAGAAGAGAAGAAATTTTATAATTTTTAATTAATAATTTTTTTTGATATTTTAATAGTTAAAATGTATTTGTATTAAATAATATTACAATATTATTAAGAAATTATTAAATTAATACAAGTACACGTGTTCGCTTGGCCTAAACCACACACCAGCATGTGCTTTTATGTTGTCTTGACAATCATTGCAATTGGCGAGAACCACTAGTGGGTCAGCATCATGATTGATTTACTAGATATTGACAACTGAATCATCACAAAATGGTGCATATTTCAATACACTCCAAGATGATCTTCAAGACTCAAAAATATTATACAAAACTTAAGAATTGAAAGACATATATCAAAATGTAAAAAAAAAAAAATTTATTCATAATGAACATTAAAAGAAATACAAAAATAAAATTACATTCACTACAATGCACTCAATGAAAGATAATAAAAAACCTTAATACTACCTATCACTCTTTCACCTTACAAAAGCACACACCCTCACATATTTATAGAGAAGAAAAGAGAAAGAGAAAGAGAAAAGAGGAGAAAATGCTTCAAATGGGAGAGAGAACTCCCAACGACTAGAATTCTAACCATTGAGAGCAAGTCAAAGCCCATATATATATATATATATATATATATATATATATATATTATATATTAAAAATATATATAATATATATCATTATATTATATATACATATTATATTATAATATATATATTATTTAATATATATATATATATATTATTTAATATATATATATTATTTAATATATATATATATACACACATACATATATTACATTAATCTTAACATCTCATTCAAACTTATAGTGTTTCACTATCAGTTTGAAATTACAAAAAAGAAACTCATTACACAAGATGTCTTTGTAGACTTCATCAAGTTTGTCCATTTAGAGCTCCGGGGGTGCTTAATTATATGCTCTATTACATAAAGAATCTTCAATATCATCAATCTTTGATATTCTCGAAATGTCTTTAGAATCATTCATCTCACTAATATTTGAAGAACCTGTAAAATAGAACGAAAAACAAGAATAGTCTATCAAGAAATAACTATATATATATATATATATATATATATATATATATAGAGAGAGAGAGAGAGAGAGAGAGAGAGGCCACACAAGCATAAGATATGTACAAAATAAGTCAATTTTAACTTTTTTCAAAATTATTTAAAGTAAGAATTTTGAACAGTCATTAACTATAAACATGATAGTCATTGTCAAACTCAACCATAATAGAATAATATTATGAGAGATGAAAACAATAAAAATTATGCACATATATATTTATCCTAAAAGACATTAATGAATCATAAATTTTTTATCATTATTAATTCTATGAAGAAATAACTCAATAACAAACTATCTTTACATACGAAAGATATAAATAGACATGGATCAATTAGAAGCAATATTTAAAATAACAATTAATGCATATATGATTGAACCATGCAATAATTTAGAACCAATAAAGAAGTCACATATAGACCAATTAATAAATAGACAAACTTTCAAGAACACATACTTGAAAATAAGCAAAAAATAAGAAAATCCCAATGAAGATTCACACAAGTAAAATAAAAGTACCTACATACTTAAGATCAATCAAATGCATACAATAGCCATTATGAGCATACACATACGAGATTTTACTAATAAAATGCTTAGAAAAGTATGTAATAAAATAAGCAAAATTTATAAAAAACAAATTACAAAAGCACATACAAGTCCAATCATTGGCAACATAAAGATATGAAAGCACAATAAAAACATAAAATTGCATAAGTATATATCTATTATGAGACAATACAAAGAGCCAGCAAAGGGTAACATAAGCAAAAATATATATTTGTTCATTGAGTACATGCTTGAAAACAAAAACATAACCTTATACAAATTATGCAAGACAATTAATCATTGGATAACTCATGCAACTAAAGCATATACAATGCAAAATGCATTAAAATATTTTAACAACCATTTCTCATAAAAGAGAAAATGAGTTTAAAAAATTTCAAACATCTGAATGAATTTTTCAAATTAGAACATTGGTTTAACCACCACAAGCAATCACTTCTTAGGCCTCCAAACCTCAAATATCAAGTGTATCAACAACTAGACCAAGAGCATAAAAAAATACACACGAAGGTGTAAATAAACATCTCTTGTCTACATATAATGACACTTAAAATGAGTGTATGAGCGACTAGAACAAGTGCATAATGCCAACGAAGGGCAAAAAATCATACACGAAGGTGTGAATAAACATCTCTTGTCTATATATAATGACACTAAAAAACAAGTATATCAATGACTAGAACAAGAGTATAAAGCCAACAATGGGCTAAAATCACATATAAAGGTATAAATAAACATCTATTGTCTACATATAATGACACTTAGATAAGAGGCATAAGAAGGAGAAAACATCTGAGGTAAGAAAGCTTGTAATGAAAATACATTAATGCCATAAAAAATATTAATTTTAAACATATTTTGAAACACTATGGTTTTAAAAAATAGATAGCCATCACAAATACACATAATTATAGACATCCATAATAAAGACAATGGCAAAAAATAAATGAGTGATATAACACACCTATAATCAGAGATCACATAACTGTCAGTTAGAGTTAAATTGCAAATTAACAGTCTAAAATGACATAAAATGAGGTGTATACAGCTCACCCCAACAAACATCTCTGATTCAACAATAACTAGGCCAAGAAGAATGATGCATTATATAAAAGTATTTAATGGACAACACAAATGCCATAAGGAGACAATAAATAATCACAAAAATCATTTTTCAAATAAGTGAGTTCATATATAAGAACCGATTTGAAAAATAAAATATCAAATCAAATTTTAATAATGGTAGATATAAATTTTGAATAAATATAGTACAATCATATGCATAACAAGTGTTAATTGATACAATTATATGCAATACAAGATGTCTTATGATAATTTTTATAATCTTGAACAAGCAAATAATGAGTCATGCCTAATGTAGGCACTCTTTATAGAGGTAGTGAAATTATGAAGTTTGAGAATCTCACAAAAGATCATAAGTCTATCAATGAGAACCAAGTGCACTAAGCAAATCTTATACAAAAGAACAATAAATCTCATTAAAGAGATAAATACACATGACTTAAGAAGTTAAAGCTAAATCATAAGTCTATTATGAAGCAATGTAATGAAGTATGCAAAAATATAATCTAAAAATGCAACAAGCATTAATCAAGGCCAATAATAGACATGCATGATGGCACAAGAAAAATACAAACATAAAGTCTACAATGAGACAATAGCCAAGCCTTAAAAAAGGCAATACAACAAGTAAAA
Source organism: Nuphar pumila (assembly GCF_984573655.1). Lineage (NCBI taxonomy): Eukaryota > Viridiplantae > Streptophyta > Magnoliopsida > Nymphaeales > Nymphaeaceae > Nuphar > Nuphar pumila. Next base: position 71,346,689 of record NC_143264.1, on the reverse strand, counting down.
ATTAGAAGAGCTTTATTTAAGAGAGCTTAAAATCAATTGAAGACACTCAAATTGGAAATTATCAATATGTAAGAAAGAAATCTCAAAAGATAAACAAATTTTATATGATAACAAGTCAAGTTTATGCCTTTCAATAATTAAGGCAAAAAAAAGAAAATCTTAATCCAACATGTGTCATTTGAAAATAATCTTTACTTAATAGAGCAATATTGCTCAAATATATATGAAATAACATATTAAATAAACCTCATTAAAAATAGATCACGCTAAAGGATTATTCTTGATCACATCATAAAAATTTCAAAGATGGTCCATACATATGTCAAGAAATATAAATTTTTTTTTTTAAACACATAATATTATAAGAAGCCACATATTCAACTTGAGTAGATAACTACAAATGTGTTACCTAAGGAACACACTCACAATACCTACAACGATTACAAAAAAGAGGTATTTTAAACGAAAACAATCACAAATCTCATAAAAAGATATACAATAAGAAACAATACACAAAGCAAATATTTTTTGATCAAATGAAATGAGTGTGTAGAAGCATATGCAAAATATAGTTTTACATTACACATATCCATAATCTGACATATCAAAGCATCATAATCTTACACATTCTTCACAAAAAATATTTATTTTTAACATAACTTTATTTTAAAACTTATTATACATATAAAAGACAAGAGGCCAAAGATATATACCTGAATGCAATACCTTTGAATCCATTTCATTTACCAATACAAATTCTTTTCAAGACCGATGCCTTACTCTGATACCATCTCACAAAATGGTGCAGATTTCAATTCACTCTAAGACTCAAAAACATTATACAAAACTTAAGAATTAAAAGACACATATCAAAATGTAAAAAGATAATTTTATTCATAATGGACATTAAAAGAAATACAAAAATAAAATTACATTCAAGCATCACTATAATGCACTCATCAAAAAAGAATGAAAACCCTAATACTACCCATCACTCTCTCACCTTACAAAGGCACACACCCTCCCATATTTATAGAAAAGAAAAGAGAAGGAGAAAAGATGGGGAAATGCCTCAAATGGGAGAGAGAGCTCCTAACAACTAGAATTTCAGCTGTTGGGAGCAAGTCAAACTAGTTTGACTAGCTCCCAATGGCTAGAGTTTTAGCAAGTCAAAGCTAGTTTGACTTCTCCCATATATATATATATATATATATATATATATATATATATATATATATATATATATATATATATTATATATTAAAAATATATACAATATATATATATATGAGATGGGATCAAGTCGGAGTGCACTATGAGGATATTATTGTTAGAGCTCCTTTGGATGTCATTGATCTCATGATGAACGACAACCAAACCAGTATGGATGAGGTGCCCATATCTTAGATGCGCCCCAAGATTTTTTTCGATGTCGATTGTGTTTTGGATGAACGACATCTAAGTGTTTAAAATAAACTACTCACAATGAGCCTTAAGAGTCTTTCATTTTAAGAGGAATGACATCCAAGGTGCCTCTGACCTAATCCTCTCTCTTTTTATATTAACAAGGTAGGTCTCTCTCATATATATATATATATATATATATATATATATATATATATATATATATATATATATATATATATATAAAGAGAAATGCATCAACAGAACTGCATTCGTGAAACCGTTCACATGAACCAGTATTTTTAAATATTTTTTTAAAACTAGCTGTATAAATGTATTTTACATGCTTAATTTTATAGAAATTGGTTCTATCAATTGATTATGACACATGCGTAGGTTTTAAAAAAATAAAAAAATTTATTTATTTTTTAAATATTAAAGCCTAAAAATTTCATATTTATTCATCCAAAAAACAAGGTCCATGATTCCTAACAAATCTATGGGGTTAGACTTGTGAAAAAGTGTTGAAAATGCCAGTTTGTATGGAGTTTGTAGTTTGTACTTATGATGAGTTCATGCATACTAATTTCAATTTTCGTGTGTGTGTTCAAACTTCATCATTGTGAACTATGCATAGATTTTCATTGTGTTTGAAATGCCAAAAAAATGACTTCTAGTAGTCAATCCATTAAAGACTTTCAGGATGAAGACCAATGTGTGCTTGTGCGTGTAGGGTAACTTGTAATACAAATGCATTAGTTTTTTTATTTTTGTTTTATTTTTTCTTGCTTCCTCCTCGCTTTCCTATTATTTTTTGCCTTTTTTGTACAAATACTTATATTTTTCATTTCCCCTTAACTTTTTCTTCGCTTCTTTCTTGCTTTTCTTTCTTCTTTTTCGCTTCTCATGTTAGATATTTTATGTGCGCCTACATATGTAATTAATCACTCATTATAAACTGTCTAAGGTGAAGGCTCATTTAAAGTAATTTCATACGGTTGAGTCATATGACATCTTATAAAGTGTGGTTATAATAATGTTTAAATACCTCATGTGCCCTCATATGTCAATTTTTGATTTTATGATGGTCAGAATACAAAAGAAGACTATAGGGTGGTTACAATTAGGTTATGGTCTCCAAAACCATATATAATAGTTGTTCTATTTTGCCTCCCCATCAAGAAAGAAAATTGTTCATCTCTCATTAGGTTTAGAGAAGAAGAAAACGCCACCTACAGAGGTTTTGAAAGATCTAACCCATCAAGATCTATCAGTGCAATAATGAATTGGGGTACTCTTCTGCATTATATTTTATTTGTTTATTTATGATCTTTTCAATGATTTAGCATGAACAAATTTAGACACCAAAAAATATGATTTTCCTAATCAGGAATTCAATAATTAGTATCAGAGCCTCTTGTTCTATTTAAATTATTAAAATATTTGATTTTGCCATTGTAGTTTTTGTTGGGTCTTCAGAATCTCATCAGATTTGGTTTTTCCCTTTGATCATCGGCATTAGGGGTCGTTAATAAAAACAAATTTTTAATTTCACTACGGCCGGTAGTGTAGGTTGGGGTTTGCTTGGATCAGTGACCAACCGCGGGGATAGCATGCCCCTTCGGTAGCCGTAGGCCATCGAACGACATCAGGTGGCATGCTGGACGTCGTTCGATCTTTAGCACAGGCACCGTCAGGTGCTTGCACATGTAACAAGGAAGAGGGGAGGATCAGACTCTCAATGGCTTTGGTGAGGGCCGGATCCTCCCCTTTTCTGTTCGATGTTAGGGCGCAGTCAGAGAAAGATCGAACGACCCTCCCCATGTGCTTTCAATCGATCGGGAGGTGCTAGACGGAGGAGGAGCTGATCTGCCCTTCCCCTTTGGATTCGATCGATCGGGACATGCCAGACGAAGGAGGGGCCGATCGACCCTTTCCTTTTGGTTTCAGACAACCCGGGGGGGAAGGAGTACCGGCATGCCCTCGGTTGGTCACCCTCGCCAAACACCGACCGTCGTCCGACGATGGTGGTCTGGGGCATTCGGTTTGCCCCAGCCACCGCCAGGTGACCAGGGGCCTGCGGTCGGCCTGGTTCGGTCCCCATTCAATTTGCGGGGACCGACCCGGGTTGGCTGTGGTCTGACTGCGTCAGGTCTGGTCTGACTTGACCCGCAGGTCGGATCTGGTCTGACTTGACCCGATGGGCCAGACCCCTTTGCATGTTCCATGGAATCTTAAAAAAAGAGAGAGATTTTTGTTTTAAAGAAATTTTCTTGATTAGGTCCAGGCCATTAAGTATGCAGTTCGGGTCCCAATAAAAAGTTGGCTTCAGATATATTTTCGACTCTATTTGAATCTTGACTTTATTTTTTTTTTGTTCATATGCATGTAATCACATATTATATTTGAACTATGATATTCTTTTCAGAATATGGGTCTGATATTCTAAAATGAGTTGATTGAAATATGTTACCAAAGTAACCTCTCTTGTGAAGATTGACTTGTTGGGAATATTAAGATGTTTGTATATTTGAAATTCATGTGAATAATGATCGGCCTAAAAGAATATTACTATTTAGCCGAGCTCAAATATATTCTCAGTAATAAATATGGGATGATTATCAAGTTTTCTATATGAAAAATGATTCAGTCCAAAGAAAAGCTTGTTGTTTGACAGGATTAATTGTCCATGTTTGATTACTGTAATAAGAGTACCACTTATAAGTTGACATTTCTGTCCAAAGACTAAATGTCAATGTTATGCTAGGTATCTTGTGATGAGGTTCACCACAGTTTAAATATGTTAATTAATGTTAATGTATATGAATCTGTATATTAATTATGAGTCTGTTATGGTTTGCTTTATTCTTGTTTCAGTAAATTCTTCTACTTTTACAATATCTGCAAATATCAATTCAATCCCTGTTTTGAATGGCTCAAACTTCAAAAACTAAAAAGAGAACGTTATGATTGTTCTTAGGTGTATGGATTTGGATCTTGCATTTGGAGAGGATCAACAGACTGCTCTCACAGATAGAAGTTTCACTGAGGATAAAAGGAACTATGAGAAGTGAGATCGATTCAATCGCATGAGTCTTATAATCATGAAATGTGCAATTTCGGAAACCTTCAGAGGCACTATGTCTGAAGAAGTTAATGCCAAGAAGTTTCTTCAGAAAATTAAAAAATATTTTGCTAAAAATGAAAAGGCTGAGACAAACACTCTCCTTCCGAGTCTTATTTCGATAAGGTATAAAGGTAAAGAGAACATAAGGGAGTATATTATGGAAAACTCTTATCTTGCTTCAAAACTAATGCTACTAAAGTTAGAGTTGTTGAAGGACTTACTCGTACATTTTGTTCTGATATCTCTTCCTACATAATACAATCAATTTAAGGCCAGTTATAACCGTCAAAAGAATAAATAAACTCTAAATGAGCTCATTTCACATTGTGTGCAAGAAGAAAAAAGAATAAAATAAGAAAAGATACAATGCTCACTTGGCAGTCACCTCTAAAGACAAATTTAAGAAAAATAAAAAGGATAAAGAAGCTACAATGGATCCTCCATTGCAGAAGAAACATAAGAAACATAAGAAACATCAAGATTCAAATTTTAGTTGTTTCTTTTGCAAGAGCGAGGGTCACATGAAGAAAGATTGTACCAAATATCAAGCTTGGCGTGAAGGCTCATTTAAAGTGATTTCATACGGTTGGGGCATATGACATCTTATAAAGTGTAGTTATAATAATGTTTAGATACCTCATGTACCCTCATATATCAATTTTTGATTTTATGATGGTCTGAATTGAAAAAAAGATTATAGGGTGGTTACAATTAGGTTATGGTCTTCAAAACCATATATAATGGTTGTTCTATTTTGCCTCCCCATTAAGAAAGAAAATTGTCCATCTCTCATTAGGTTTAGAGAAGAAGAAAAGGCCACCTATAGAGGTTTTGGAAGATCTAACCTATCAAGATCTATTGGTGCAATAATGGATTTGGGTACGCTTCTGCATTATGTTTTATTTGTTTATTTATGATCTTTTCAATGATTTAGCATGAACAAATTTAGAGACCAAAAAATATGATTTTCCTAGTCAGGAATTCAATAATTGGTATCAGAGCCTCTTGTTCTAGTTAAATTATTGAAATATTTGATTTTACCATTGTATTTTTTGTTGGGTCATCAAAAGCTCATCGGATTTGGTTTTTCCCCTTGATCGTCGGCATTAGGGGCCGTTAATAAAACCAAATTTTTAGTTTCACTGCAACCGGTAGTGTAGGTTGGGGTTTGCTAGATTCGGTGACCAACCGCGGGGGTGACACGCCCCTTCGGTGGCTGCAGGCCACCGAACGACGTCAGGTGGCTTGCTGGACGTCGTCCAGTCTTTAGCAAAGGCATCATTAGGTGCTTGCACATGTAACAAGGAAGAGGGGAGGGTAAGTCTCTCATCAGCTTTAGTGAGGGACGGATCCTCCCCTTTCCCGTTCGAAGTTAAGGAGCAGGCAGAGGAGGACCGAACGACCCTCCTTGCGCCATTTGGATGCGCCCGAACGAAGGTAGGGATGATCCGACCCTCTCCTTGTGCTTTTAGTCGATCGGGAGGTGCAAGACGGAGGAGCTGATCTGCCCTTCCCCGTTGGATTTGGTCGTTCAGGACGTGCCAGATGAAGGAGGGGTCGATCAACCCTTTCCCTTTGGTTTCAGACAACCCGGGGGGGAAGGGATATCGGCAGGCCCTTGGCGGGTCACCCTCGCCAAACACCGACCGTCGTTCGACGATGGTGGTCTGGGGCATTCGCTTTGCCCCAACCACCGTCGGGTGACCAGGGGCCTGCGACCGGCCTGGTTCGGTCCCCATCCAATTTGCAGGGTCCGACCTAGGTTGGGTGTGGTCCTACATGCGTCAGGTCAGGTTTGACTTGACCCGCAGGTTGGGTCTGGTCTGACATGACCCGATGGGTCAGACCCCTTTGCGTGTGCTATGGACTCTTAAAAAAAAAAGAGAGATTTTTTTTTAAAGAAATTTTCTTGATTAGGTCCAGGCCATTAAATATGTAGTTCGGGTCCCATTAAAAAGTTGGCTTCAGATATATTTTCAACTCTATTTGGATTATGACTTTTTTTTTTTGTTCATATACATGTAATCACATATTATATTTGAACTATGATATTCTTTTCAGAATATGGGTCTGATATTCTAAAATGAGTTGATTGAAATATGTTACCAAAGTAACCTCTCTTGTGAAGATTGACTTGTTTGGAATATTATGATGTTTGTATATTTAAAATTCATGTGAATAATGACCGGCCTAAAAAAATATTACTATTTTGCCGAGCTCAAATATATTCCCAGTAATAAATATGCGATGATTATCAAGTTTTCTATATGAACAATGATTCAGTCCAAAGAAAGGCATGTTGTTTGACAGGATTAATTGTCCATGTTTGATTACTGTAATAAGAGTACCACTTATAAGTTGACATTTCTGTCCAAAGACTAAATGTCAATGTTGTGTTGAGTATCTTGTGATGAGGTTCACCACAGTTTCAATATGTTAATGCATGTGAATCTGTATATTAATAATGAACCTGTTGTGGTTTATTTTATTCTTGATTCAGTAAATTCTTCTACTTCTACAATATCTGCAAATATCAATTCAATCCCTGTTTTAAATGGCGCAAACTTCAAAAACTGAGAAGAGAACGTTATGATTGTTCTTAGGTGTATGGATTTGGATCTTGTATTTCGAGAGGATCAACATACTACTCTCACAGATATAAGTTTCACTGAGGATAAAAGGAACTATGAGAAGTGAGATCGATCCAATCGCATGAGGCTTCTAATCATGAAACGTGCAATTTCAGAAACCTTCAGAGGCACTATGTCTGAAGAGGTTAATGCCAAGAAGTTCCTTGAGAAAATTAAAAAATGTTTTGCTAAAAAGGAAAAGACTGAGACAAACACTCTCATTTTGAGTCTTATTTTGATAAGGTGTAAAGGTAAAGAGAACATAAGGGAGTACATTATGGAAATGTCTCATCTTGCTTCAAAACTAATGTCACTAAAGTTAGAGTTATATGAGGACTTACTCGTACATTTAGTTTTGATATCTCTTTCTACACAATACAGTCAATTTAAAGTCAGTTATAACTACCAAAAGGATAAATGAACTCTAATTGAGCTCATTTCACATTGTGTGCAAGAAGAGAAAATAATGAAATAAGAAAAAACAAAAATGCTCACTTGGCAGTTACCTCTAAAGATAAATTTAAGAAAAAGAAAAAAGATAAAAGATAATGAAGCTACAGTGGATCCTGCATTGCAGAAGAAACATCAAGATTCAAAATTTAGTTGTTTCTTTTGCAAGAGCGAGGGTCACATGAAGAAGGATTGTACCAAATATCATGCTTGACGTGAAGGCTCATTTAAAGTGATTTCATACGGTTGGGCCATATGACATCTTATAAAGTGTGGTTATAATAGTGTTTTGATACCTCATGTGTCTTCATATATCAATTTTTTATTTTATGATGGTCTGAATTGAAAAGAAGATAATAGGGTGATTACAATTAGGTTATGGTCTCCAAAACCATATATAATGATTGATTTATTTTGCCTCTCCATCAAGAAAGAAAATTGTCCATCTCTCATTAGGTTTAGAGAAGAAGGAAAAGCCACCTATAGAGGTTTTGGAAGATCTAACCCATCAAGATTTATCAGTGCAATAATGGATTCGGGTACGCTTCTGCATTATATTTTATTTGTTTATTTATGATCTTTTCAATGATTTAGCTTGAACAAATTTAGTGACCAAAAAATATGATTTTTCTAGTCGGGAATTCAATAATTGGTATCAGAGCCTCTTGTTCTAATTAAATTATTGAAATATTTGATTTTGCCATTGTATTTTTTGTTGGGTCATCAGAATCTCATCAGATTTGGTTTTTTTCTTTGATCGTCGGCATTAAGGGCTGTTGAAAAAACAAATTTTTAATTTCACTGCAGCCGGTAGTGTAGGTTGGGGTTTGCTGGGATTGGCGACCAACCGCGGGGGTGGCACACCCCTTTGGTGGCCGCAGACCACCGAACGGCGTAAGGTGGCTTGCTGGACGTCATCTGGTCTTTAGCACAGGCACCGTTGGGTGCTTGCACATGTAACAAGGAAGAGGGGAGGATCAATCTCTCATCGGCTTTGGTGAAGATCGGATCCCCCCCTTTCTCGTTCAATGTTAGGGCACAGGCAGAGGATGACCGAATGACCCTCTTTGCACCGTTTGGCTGAGCCCGTACGAAAGTAGGGCTGATCCAACCCTCCCCCTGTGCTTTTGGTCGATCGGGAGGTGCTAGATGAGGAGGAGTCGATCTGCCCTTCTCCTTTGGATTCGATCGATCGGGACATGCCGATCGTCCCTTTCCCTTTGGTTTTAGACAACCCGGGGGGGAGGGGTACCGACAGGCCCTCGACTGGTCACCCTTGCCAAAAACCGACTGTTGTCCTACGACGGTGGTCTGGGGCATTCGGTTTGCCCTAGCCACCGCCGGGTGACCAGGGGCCTGCGGTCGGCCTGGTTCGGTCCGCATCCAATTTGCGGGGACCGATTTGGGTTGGGTGTGGTCTGACCTGTGTCAGGTCAGGACTGACTTGACCCGCAGGTCTGGTTTGACCTGACCCAATGGGCCAGACCCCTTTGCATGTGCTATGGACTCTTATAAAAAAAGAGAGATTTTTTTTTAAAGAAATTTTCTTTATTAGGTCCAGGCCATTAAGTATGCAGTTCGGGTCCCTTTAAAGGGTTGGCTTCAAATATATTTTTGACTCTATTTGGATTCTGACTTTATTTTTTTGTTTATATGCATGTAATCACATATTATATTTGAACTATGATATTCTTTTCAGAATAAGGGTCTGATATTCTAAAATGAGTTGATTGAAACATATTACCAAAGTAACCTCTCTTGTGAAGATTGACTTGTTTGGAATATTAAGATGTTTGTATATTTGAAATTCATGTGAATTGTGATCGGCCTAAAAGAATATTACTATTTAGTCAAGCTCAAATATGCTCTCAGTAATAAATATAGAATGATTATCAAATTTTCTATGTGAACAATGATTCAGTCCAAAGAAAGGCTTGTTGTTTGACAGGATTAATTGTCCATGTTTGATTACTGTAATAAGAGTACCACTTATAAGTTGACATTTTTGTCCAAAGACTAAATGTCAATGTTGTGCTGGGTATCTTGTAATGAGGTTCACCACAGTTTAAATATGTTAATTAATGTTAATGCATGTGAATCAGTATATTAATTGTGAGTCTGTTGTGGTTTATTTTATTCTTGATTCCGTAAATTCTTCTACTTCTACAATATCTACAAATATCAATTCAATCCCTGTTTTGAATGGCTCAAACTTCAAAAACTGGAAAGAGAACATTATGATTGTTCTTAGGTGTATAAATTTGGATCTTGCATTTCGAGAGGATCAATATACTGCTCTCATAGATAGAAGTTTCACTGAGGATAAAAGGAACTATGAGAAGTGGGATCAACCCAATCACATGAGTCTTATAATTATGAAACGTGCAATTTTAGAAACCTTCAGGGGCACTATGTCTGAAGAGGTTAATGCCAAGAAGTTCCTTGAGGAAATTAAAAAAATGTTTTACTAAAAATGAAAAGGCTGAGACAAACACTCTCCTTTCGAGTCTTATTTCGATAAGGTATAAAAGTAAAGAGAACATAAGGGAGTACATTATGGAAATGTCTCATCTTGCTTCAAAACTAATGCCACTAAAGTTAGAGTTGTCGAAGGACTTACTCGTACATTTTGTTCTAATATCTCTTCCTACACAATACAATCAATTTAAGGTCAGTTATAACTGCCAAAAAAGATAAATGAACTCTAAATGAGCTAATTTCACATTGTGTGCAAGAAGAGGAAAGAATGAAATAAGAAAAGATAAAAAGTGCTCACTTGACAATTATCTCTAAAGACAAATTTAAGAAAAAGAAAAAGGATAAAGAAGCTACAGTGGATCCTCTATTGCAGAAGAAATATCAAGATTCAAAATTTAGTTGTTTCTTTTGCAAGAGCAAGGGTCACATGAAGAATGATTGTACCAAATATCATGCTTGGGGTGAAAAGAAAAGTACCCTCCTTTCTTTGATTTGTTTTGAGGTTAATTTAACTTATGTACCAAAAGTACACTTGGTGGATGGATTCTGGTGCTAACACTCACATAAGTGTGTCTATGCAGGGTTCCCCAAGTTGTCGGACTCCAATTGATGCTGAAAGATTCATCTATATGGGCGATGACAAACCAGTTCAAGTTGAGGCAATAGGGACTATTAGGTTATTATTAAAGACTAGTTGTTATTTAGATTTAAAAGAAACATATATTGTATCATCATTTAGATGGAATTTAGTTTCTATTTCTGCATTAGACAAATTTGGTTATTCTTATTTATTTAGAAATAGTCAGTTTAAGTTGTTTCTTATTTCAAATATTATTGGAACTGGTTCTTTATCTATGGTTGATAACCTATATTTACTTAATATTGTTGCCTCATATCATGAAACCTTGCATTCAAGTTCACGTGGTACAAAATGAAAATTAGTCAATGAGAATTCTGTTTTATTATGGCACAAGCGCTTAGGTTACATTTTAAATAAAAAATTGAAAGGCTTGTGACAAGTGAAATTCTTGATTCCCTTGATTTTATCGACTTTCAGGTTTGTGTTGAGTGCATAAAAAAAATGAACAAACATAAGGATAATAGGTGCCGACAGAATAACAAATGTCTTAGAACTTATTCATACAGATATTTGTGGGTCATTCCCTACAACTTCTTAGAATGATCAATAATATTTTATTACGTTCATAGATGATTATTCACGTTATGGGTACCTATATTTGATTCATGAAAATTCTCAATCACTAGATGTATTCAAATCATTTAAGGTTGAAGTTAAAACTCAACTTGGCAAAATGATTAAAGTCGTCAGATCTAACCATGGTGATGAATATTATGGTAGATATGATGGATCAGGTGAACGTCCAAGGCCATTTGCTAAATTCTTAGAGGAATGCGGTATTCTCCCATAGTACACCATGTCAGGCATTTCTAACATGAATGGTGTTTTTGAGAGACGAAACAAAATCTTAAAGGATATGGTTAGGAATATGATTTATCATTCTACTTTACCAGAATCCCTCTGGGGAGAGGCTCTAAAGACTACAACTTATGTAATGAACAAAGTACTAACTAAAGCAGTAACCAAAACCTCATATGAAATGTGGACAAACAAGAAGACTAGTATGAAGCATTTTCATATTTAGAGATGTTCAGCTCAGGTTAGGTCATATGAAAGAAAATTGGACTCAAGAATGGTTAGCTGCTATTTTTTTGGATATTATAAAATATTTAGGAGTTATAGATTTTATGATCCTGTGAATACGTCTCTTTTTGAGATGAGAAACACTTGTTTATTTGATGATGTTAAGTTTGAGGGAGGTGATAAGGTAAAAGACATTGATTTTGAAGAATTCCTACAATTATTGTTGACAATGATCAGATTTTAATTTCTTACATTGTTCAAACAAATCCAGAATAAAGCAATGTTTAAGATCTCCCTATCCAAAATCAAGTTTTTACTCATAGAGTATAAACTCAACAACCTCAAGAAATACCTCAAGTAACTCAAAAACAAGTGGTATTAAGGAAATCTACTAGAGAGATGAGAAGGGCAATTCCAAATGATTATATTATTTTTCTTCAAAAACATGAGGATGATATTAGCTTAAAGGAATATGATCCAATCAACTTCCATCAAGCTATACAAAGTTCTAACTCTCAAAAGTGGATAGGTGCCATGCATGAAGAGTTTAAATCCATGAAAGATAATGACATATGAGATCTTGTCCCATTACCTGAAGGTATGAAACTCATTGGTTGCAAATGGATATTTAAAACCAAGAGGTATTCAAAGGGCGATGTGGAAAGATATAAGGCACATCTTGTTGCAAGAGGGTTTACTCAAAGGGAAGGCATTGACTATACACAGACTCTCTCTCAAATTTCTACGAAAGATTCTTTTAGAATAATGGTGGCACTTGTGGCTCATTTTGATTTGGAGCTACATCAGATGGATATAAAGACTGCATTCATTAATGGTGACATTGATGAGATAATATATATGGTGCAACTGAAATATTTTGTCTCAGGTGATGCAAAGAAAATGGTTTACAAATTAAAAAAATTCATCTATGAACTTAATCAGGCTTCCCGCCAATGGTATCATAAATTTTATCAAGTTGTCCTCTCATTTGGTTTTGAGATGAATGTGGTTGATGAATGCATATACCATAAATTCAGTGGGGGTAAATACATTTTTCTGATTTTATATATTGATGACATACTACTTGCCAGTAATGATATAGGCTTATTGCATGAAACCAAGAAATTTCTGACAAAGAAATTTGAAATGAAATACCTTGATGACACCTCTTTTGTATTAGAAATTCAGATACATTGAGATCGTTCTCGCTGTATTCTTAGATTATCGCAAAAGAACTATATTGAAAGGATTCTTAACAAATTTGACATGAATGATTGTAAACCAGGTGACACCCTTGTTGCTAAGAGAGACAAGTTTAGTTTCGCTCGGTGCCCTAAACACCAGTTTGAAGTTAAGGATATGGAAACGATTTCTTATGCATCAGCTGTAGGGAGTCTTATATATGCTCAAGTGTGTACATGTCTGAATATAATATACATTGTTGGGACATTAGGCAGATATCTGAGTAACCCAGGAATAGATCATTAAAAAGCTACTAAACGGGTTATGCGGTACTTATAAAGAACAAAACATTATATTCTTACATACAAGAAGTCAAATCTGTTAGAGATCATTGAGTATTCTGATTTTGACTTTGTCGGGTGCCAAGACAGTTGTAGATCCACGTCAGATTATATTTATCTATTGGCCGGAGGAGCTATTTCTTGGAGAAGTGCTAAACAAACACTCATTGCATCTTCCACTATGCCAGTAGAGTTTATAACCTGTTATGAGGCATCCAAACATGAAATATGGTTACATAATTTTGTCACTGAGCTGCGGATTTTAGATAACATTGAAGGGCCGTTAAAGTTATTTTATGATAATAATTCGGCAGTACTATATTCCAACAACAACATGAGCTCGTTAAAGTCAAAACATATAGACATTAAGTTCCTTGTTAAAGAAAGAATGCAGAATGGTCAAATATCTATTGAACATATTGGTACAAACTTCATGATTGCAGATCTGCTTACCAAAGGTTTACCACCCAAGGTCTTTCACGAGCATACTGCTCGAATGCGTGTTATATCATTTAATGATATGTTGGTTTAGTGGGAGTTTGTATTCGGATGTTTTGAGATAAAATAAAGCTTCATTACTTCAGTATAAGGCTCAGGTTCCAGTTTCATTTTGTATTCGTTTATTATGATCTCACTAAAGAATAAGGCAAAATCAGTTAGAAATATGCATGTTTAGATCACATTACATGTAATTTTCATGCTTTACATCCATATTTGATCTATGTTGTTGGTTACTTCAATATATGTGATCATTGATGGGTCTATTTATCATGAATGTAATGAATATCGCTTTGGTTTTATGTTAACATGATCAATGAACCAGATTGTTGGAGATGTCATTTGGTAAGACTGTGTTTTTGAGCTCATAAAGTTATTGTATAATGTATGATTGTATGGTAATATATGTAGTTCAAGTGATAGATTGTTAAATATTTCATGTGGGTCTACATATGTAATTAATCACTCATTATAAACCGTCTAAGGTGAAGGCTTATTTAAAGTGATTTCATATGGTCGAGCCATATGACATCTTATAAAGTATGATAATAATAATGTGTAGATACCTCATGTACCCTTATATGGCAATTTTCAGGGCCATATGTCACTTTCACAATCGCTTCCAAAACAAATCCTGCTTCATGTATCCATTTGGCTCTAGTAAATACTTTACAACCGCTTGAAAAAAAATGTACGTAAAGTACTACGAAATACATCTGAGCTCCACAGTGATCTCATTGCAAATTCACTTAAGCAATGCATAAGCCAGTTGTTTCCCTGTTTTTCTCTTTCACACACACACACACAGAGAGAGAGAGAGAGAGTTTATGCTCGCATAGCCAAATTAAACTTTCTTTGGTTCCACTTTTGCATAAACAAAAGCTAGCACTGGCAAAGCAACTGAATCTCAGACCGCGCCAAGTGGAAGTCTGGTTTCAAAACAGGAGAGCAAGGTAGCCTCATCAACACCTGCTTCTTTATTTACCTGCACATTACCTTCAATCTGCTAAATCCTTAACAATATCTCATGACAAAAACAGGACTAAGCTGAAGCAAAATGAGGTTGATTGCGAGCACTTGAAACGGTGCTGCGAAACGCTAACAGAGGAAAACCGGCGTCTACAGAAGGAGCTTGAAGAGCTCAGGGCACTAAAAATATTACCTCTTTCCAACCCATGTTGCATCCAAATCCCAGCAACAACACTAAGCTTCTGCCCCTCGTGTGAACGCAATGTCTCCGCAGAAAATAGCAGCAGCAACTCAAATGGTTTCCCCAGAACACGGTTCATTCCATTCCCACAGCACACTTCTGCAGCTACTTGAAAATAATGGCAGAATTAAATGAAGAAATGACATTGGCTGAGTTTTTCAATTGTAAATCTAAATCAAGATATCAGGCCCAATTTTTTATTTTTTTTTTCATTTGGATATTTGGTGTTTTTGCTGGTTGGGATGCTCCCAAATATTGTTTTGTCATGGAAGCAGAATATTCAACTAACTTGATCAAGCTGTTCTTGTAAGACAAATCATATTTTTCAAACTAGAATATGGTGCTAAGGGTTGTGTTGGCCGATTGATCTTTCAGGGGGTGTTTGATAGCCAGTTTCGCGCATAGGTTCATCACCATCAAACCTTGGACGCTGCGGACGCCGTTCATATATATATATATATATATATATATATATATATATATATATATATATATATGAGAGAGAGAGCCTTTATCATCATGAATGAAGCTACTAGTGGGGCTTGATCAGTCACGAGCCTCGTTCTCAGAAAAGTATTAGCAAGGTTAAATTCCACGGTATTTCCAAAAAAGGTTTTGCTAGGGAAAATATCGAGAACATATTGACACATACAGATACGTGTGTGTGCGCACAACAAAAAAAAGAGAGGGTAAAAAGTGTTTTTATTATGTCAGATTGTGTTAAAACGTGGCATTTCCAAAATAAGTGATACTTTTCATATAATATCATGTTTTGAAAATATTAAGATAAAGTCAGTGATATTTTCAAAATATGGGTAATATTTATGACTACCCAGACTCCTGCAAGTTAGGGTTACCCATACTCATTGGGTATATTTTTTTTAAAGGCAAACTAGGGTTACCCAGACTCCTGCAAGTTATACAAACTATACCATTGGGTTTTGAACCTACAACGACCCAACACAAGGTGACGTGCACTAGCTACAAGTGAAGCCTCCTTTGGTGATTATACTATAGATATTAAAAGAAGCATTCAAAAAATTTCAGTGCCGGTTTCAAATCCTATCATTGCGGGTATTGCCGCTATTGCCATATTTATCGTCGCTATAGGTCTATAACGGTGACATACCTATAACGATGACATTTTTGTGTCACCTTTATAGCTTGTAACAGTGAGAATTAACTCATCGTTGTAGTTGATAATGATGAGAAATAAGCCATCATTTTAGGCTATAAAAGTGACAATTAAGTCACTATTATAGGTTCTAACAGGACATAGGGTTAAGGCTAATAACGGCGACACAAGAATGTCGTTGTTATACGCCTTAAACCTACCAAGATAATTTTTTTATATTAGTTTTAAATTTTTTACATTACATAAAGCAAAACAACAAATACAATTCAAATATATACTTCAAACATCCTTAAACATACATTCATTCAAATATAAATATATATTTCAAACATCAATTCAAATGTAAACATACACTAGTGTTTATACATCCTGAAACATGCATTCAAATGTAAACATACACTAGTGTTTATGCATCCTAAAACATGCATTCAAATATAAACATATACTTTTCCAACCACCTCAAACATTAATCCTCTCCACCCTCCTCAAATATACATACACTTCAAACACCAATTCAAATATAAATATACACTGGTGTTTATACATCCGAAAACATACATTCAAATATAAACATACACTTCTTCAACCTCCTCAAACATTAATTTTCTTCAACCCTTTCAAACATTCAACTTCAAACATACATTCAAATATAAATATGCACTTCAAAAATAAATACATTTTAAAAAATAAACATACATCCCATTCAACCCCCTCTCCTACATCCTCTCCAAACCTACAACAAACACATTTCAAGAATAAGTACAATCTGATAATTTCAAAAAAAAATTATATAGAAAAAATAATTTATGATAATGTTAATGACGATGATAGTAGTATAAGAATTCAGTTTGATAACTTACATATATTTTAGTTATATTATAATTAAAGGTTCTATAATGCTTTTGCTTTTTCTTATACTTTCATAAGAATCTAGAAAAGCATAAAGATAACATTCACAAAACATCTTTTTGCATTCAAAAGAATATCATCTTTAATTCAATATATATATATAATCAGTTTCACAATAACTATATCTCATTATGGTAAAAATTAATACAGGACAAACAAAAAAAGAAAATATAAATAGACACATGTCCTTAAAATATAATATGACATAAAAAACTACAACATGTTAATCCAACATATAGACATATGGCGGTCCTATCTACAATAAAATATGAAAGATCTAGGATGGTATTCTGTCTGAGAGAATCTATGAAGGTCTGCATCTACTCTATGAGCTTTTTAGTTTTTTCTTTCTTCCGCTCCTAATTTTCTCTCTCGCTCCAGTTGTTGAAAGAGTCGCTCTCATTCTCTTTTCCGTTGAATTGGGTCTATCCTTTGTTCTTCTTTTAATGGTTGGAGTTTCAACTGTGTCGCCTCCAACTAATAAGATAGCTTTGAAACATGAGTTTTGCCATTGGATAAAATGACAAATGAACCCATCCCTCTCACATGTCCAGACTACTTTCATAGGACTTTGGCAAAGATGTTTCGCTGCAACATCGATGGGCCTCATTGTGAAGAATTTATTTCATCACTTTCAATCTTTACATAGTGCATCTTGTTTTGCATGATGTTAATATTTAATAATCAATAACTAATGACAATGATGTTTCGCTGCAACATCGATGGGCCTCATTGTGAAGAATTTATTTTATCACTTTCAATCTTTACATAGTGCATCTTGTTCTGCATGATGTTAATATTTAATAATCAATAACTAATGACAATGTACAAAATAGAATAAATGAATGTAGCTTCTGCTTCGTTGCTAGAAAGTGTGAATTATTTATAAAGGTGCGCTATACTTCGGTGCAGATAAATATCATGCAATCTAAATGGGTGTTCATCTTTTTGTAGAATTCACCTGCTGTCAGTTCATGCCATTCCATTTTAAACTGCAAATAACAATTTTAGAATCTATTAAATCAAATGTATATAGCACTATACTACTATATGAAAAAAATAAACATAGAGAATATAAAACTTACCATTGTACGCCATGAGGTTCTACAAATTAATTATTCTTACACATTGTGTAGGGCCACCTAATTCGATCGATGGGATCCACTGTACTGACACTTGCCATTGCAAATTTAATAAAACTGTCAACACCATCCATATATTCAAGTGATACCTCATTATCAACTATCCTACGGTACATTAATTCATGGTTTGTAGCTATTTTATCCTATAATATTATGGATATTATCTTCACCAGTTAAAAGAGAATCATAATAATGCGTCGATGAAAAAAATATCAAATTTATCATGCGTTGTTGGATATATATATATCACAAAGATATTTAGAAAGATGAAATCATATTCATAAACACGATATATTCAATTTAAGCATATTTTTATAATACAATTTCACATGGAGGGCATAATTAATTCGAAAATAACTTCATGCAAGCATGGATACAGTCATGTCGAACATTGCAATACATTCAATCATTTATATCACAATAATGTCAAACATATATCTGCAGCAAACATACTTCAATATCCCGCTAACTACTACCATGACTAGGATGGACTATGAACTACAAAAATAAGAGCACTTCTATTTTCATACATTTAAATCATACTCAGCATGATCTCTGAACTCCAGCAAAGCAGTCCTAGATATCTACAACTAAGTCAGTGTGTGAACAGGAAAGTGTTGCATCTAAAAAAGTAAATAACATGTGATGCACTTGCATCACTTACTCACCACGGGTATTTACTCGATTTGCATTGCTTTTGCCTTTGAATTTTTTTTATTTCTTTTTGCATTGCATTTTTAGCTGCATGTGATGCTTAGTACTAAGCATCGCGCAATTAGCTTAGCTACGTACCTGCAATGTATATTTATATATTGCAATGCACATTTATATACGACGAAGAGGGATGAGGGCGGCAGTGAAAGGGGAGGCGCAGCCGAGGCTGAACCCCTCCCTCGTAACCCAAGCAACAGGGAGGGGGTTGATCCCCTCCCTTAAAACCCAAGAAAAAAAAGATAGGGAAGGAACTCGACCCCTCCCTGGCGAAAAAGAAGGAATGTGTGGGGCAAGGGCCTTGCCTCCGCATGCCGAAAACACCCAGGCAGTAGGGGCAAAGCCCCTGCTGGCCGAAAGGAATGAGGGAGGTGCCCAAAGCCCCTACCTCATTCTTTGTCACAGGCGGCAGGGGGTGTCTCCCTTGCCGACCTATCGAAAAAACTGGCAAGGGTTCCCCTGCTTGCCGGTTGGAAAAGGGAGACAAGCTGGGGCGCAACCCCTGCCTGTCGGTCGGAAAAAAAATAAACGACAAGCAGCCTCTGTCTGTCAACCAAAAAACAGAAGGAGACGAAGAGGAAGACAACGAGAGACTGAGAGAGAGAGTGAGAGAGAGAGACATCTGAGGGGGGGCAGAAGACGGAGGGTGTCACCAACGGCAGATGGTGCACAGGGGTTCTGGCGTCGGGTGACCTCTGGTGAGGAAAGGATCGGGGCTCAGGGAAGGGAGCAGCGGTAGGATGGATTTAGTCTGGGCTGTCGGCGACAGGTAGCCGGATGCAATGAGGAACGACGGAGGCAAAGGGGTTGGCATAGGCTAAGGGGTCGGCGGAGGCAAAGGCGGAGGGTTAGGGTTCTCTGACTGAGAACCCAATTTGGGGGTAATCAGAGAGAGAGAATTTTGTGCCTTAGACGGGCTTATATCAAAAAATAGCGATGGATAAGCGACAGAAAAGTTCTGTGTCAAAATCCGTCGCTAAGTAGCCATATAGTAGCAACGGAAAAACTATGTCGATAATTTGTTGCTAAGTTGCGACATAGTTTGACACAAAACTTTTTCGTCGTTAATTAGCGATGGAGTTTGAGACAGAATGTTTTCGTCGCTAATTCTGCAGCAAATTTCAATTTTAGCGATGGTTATTTTTCTCTTGCTAATCGGTTGTAACTTTGCGATGGAAATAATCCATCGCCAATTTTCATCGCTAATTAACATTTTTCTTGTAGTCAAACATATTAGATACTTTCATTTTTCAAAATTTTATCTAGTCCATACTCCCACTACTCATGTTCATTATCACATGCAACATGTTTAAATTCACATTAGGTTAACTACCACCTGATCATCTTGGATCAGTATATCCAGATCCAAATAGTCATAAATGTAACTAATTAACATCATGTTGAATTTCATGCATAAGCTTCTAAAACATGAAAAATACTCTTTCATGCATTTACAAACCATATTGCAGCATGACTTATGATGATTATTTATCATCAAATAAATATATTCACATATATATATAAAATTATAATATGAATCATTTTTTTAATGTATTATATTTAAATCATATATCCATTAAGCTATAACATCATGAGGTTTTACATACACTAGTTGGACTTTCTCTTCATAATATATCAATATCATGAGGATATTCACAGACTAGATTGATTTTTCATCATGAAGTAAAGCGTAAATTTTTATATCTAGATCTAATTTGGATATGCACTAGATTCATATCCAATAAAAGTTATCTCATTACCATTTGGATATACCAAACATGATAAGTCAATTTCAAGGCTTTAATCAAACCACAAGCTTGTGAATATATAAGTTTAAATTCATTAGTGGATCCACTCTTAAAAATATATATTTAAATTCATTGAATTTGTATAAGTTCATATCAAAATCCGCCTTGAGATGTTATCCATCAAGTCCAACATGATTCATATTAAAATGGATATATATACAAACTTAAATAAAACCATGGATCATACATGATTTGACCATAATTTAAATCCATATCCATAACCATATGTTCCAAATGCAAATGGATTTACATCACACATTCAACATTATACTTATCTGGATCTATCCGGGTCAAACAAGGACCCATACAAAATATATTATTAGGTCAAATATCTGACTTGTTACTATCTAGATCTACCATAAAATAGATTCATATCCAATAAAAGTTATCTCATTACCATTTGGATATACCAAACATGATAAGTCAATTTCAAGGCTTTAATCAAACCACAAGCTTGTGAATATATAAGTTTAAATTCATTAGTGGATCCACTCTTAAAAATATATATTTAAATTCATTGAATTTGTATAAGTTCATATCAAAATCCGCCTTGAGATGTTATCCATCAAGTCCAACATGATTCATATTAAAATGGATATATATACAAACTTAAATAAAACCATGGATCATACATGATTTGACCATAATTTAAATCCATATCCATAACCATATGTTCCAAATGCAAATAGATTTACATCACACATTCAACATTATACTTATCTGGATCTATCCGGGTCAAACAAGGACCCATACAAAATATATTATTAGGTCAAATATCTGACTTGTTACTATCTAGATCTACCATAAAATTTAGATCGAATATGAATCTATATCTCATATCTGGGCATTATACTTTTTCAAATTCATCACAAAACCTTGATCAAATCTAGATCCATATCTCATATTCGAGAATTATACTTATCAGGATCGAACACAAAACTTGGATTAAATCTATATCCATATCCCATATTTAGGCATTATACTTATCTAGATCCAAAACTAGATCCATTCAATAAGAGGATTCAATTAATGAACTATCAAACCATAATTGAATTTATATCATTTTATGAGTTTTAAGTCCAAAACTAGTCCAAACTGAATCTCAATACTAGATCCATGTTGAGTTATTTGCTTAACATCCAAATAACCTCAAACTTATAAGATGACTCATTCGGGCATAATAATAGTTTAAATATGTTCAATTATATTTCCTGGATAAAAAAAAGTTCAACTAGATGTATTTATATTCATTCAAGTTTAATAAGATCTAATAGCATTATCTTAATCTGAAACTAATTCAACTAGATCTAAACTCATTCAACTGAATCTATCCACATCTGAAATATTTTACCGAATCAAAACAAGATATAGGTCATCTTATTAGATCCAAACATCTGATCGAATACTGATCAGTTTGAATCTTGATCCAAACATTAGATTTAATGGATTCTATTTGAGTTAAGCTTGATATATATAAGAACAAGATCAATACTAAGTCATATTGAATCCAGATAACATGAACAAAATATAAAGCATTAAAAAAAATAATATGCAAACATAATATTTTAGGATATAAAAAATATGCATGCTAAAAAATTCTCTTCCATACTAGGGTAGAGAATCAAAGCAAATCGATTGGGTCCAAAAATTCTTACCAGATTCTACTAGGTTTATAAGAAACTACTTGTATCGACTTGATTCAATCCAAATCCAAATATGTCTGGATAAAGCTTTGAGAGGTGTTTCGCAAACCAGAAGCACTTTTCTAAAAAATCATAAAATTTACAAAGTATTTCTAGGTAAAAACAACAAACTTAAACCATGAAATAGAATATTCATAATTTTTTGAGTTAAACAAACAAAATTAGGGAGTTTTTTGCAATTTTATAAAAGTTTGAGGATTGTTTTAAACAAAATAGAAAATATAACCCTATCTCGGGTATTTTCAGAGAGCAGGCTTGTTTATGGAATTTCCAAAAATAGAGCCTTTGTTGTGTAAAATAAAGGTGCACAAGCAAAATTAATAAAAAAAATAAAGGGAAAGTATGGTAAAACCACTTAAAAGGATAAATCTTGAATTAACCAAAAAGGTCGGGGGTAAAATGATAAATATACTTTAAAAAGTGTATTTACAGTTCTCAAATTTTCTTTGGAACCCTAACATCCCCTCTTCTCTTCCCCCTTTTCTCTTTCTTTCGTTGCTTCCTCTGTGGTTGCTGCCATGGATTTCTGCAACCATTCGGTGTAGGGGACCTTCAACATTGTCTCTGGCAGCTCTACTACTTTTGTCACTTGTCGACAGCTTCACTGCCTACACCTGAGCACCACCACCTCTGGCGACACCAACTCGGCTTTTATCAAGGTATCCAGCAGCCATGAGATCGATACTGTGCTCAACCGCTCTGACTGTGTTGGTCATCGAAGCATTCACCATGAGACACTCGCACTCGGTTGTGGCTTGAAGATCGACATTGTCGATCCTGACTTCGGCCCTCCTGACAACCTTAAACCACTGCACACTGGTTTGTTTGTTGCAACTTGCCATAAGAAGATGTGTTGTTGGCTGCTTGAGAAATTTTGTCCTACTTTCTCATATGACATGGGTGATTAAAACAAGCAAAAGCAAGATCTTCTCTCCCTCCCCAAAGACCCCATACTAGGAGTTGACCTTTCTCTGCATCAATTTCTCACTATTCTAGACCAACCCAGTTTTTGTTTTGTAGACACCAAAATTTTTATGATACCTAATCTCTAATGTTTTTTCTAAGTGTGCAGGTACAAAAATTGGACACCCCGCCATTGGATGACAGAACCAATTTAGTCATCTAGTGATGGATGGTAGAGCAGTTTAGCCATCTGCTATGGATGGCAGAATATGAGTGTTGTCCAATAGGGGGATGACAGAACCAGATCATCATCAAATATATCGAATAAATGTGGATAAGTTTGAGCTTATCCTTATCTCCTTCCAAACATGCTGGCATGTTTTCAAGGATGGGAGGACTCTTCCTGGACGAATCTTTGCACGGGAAAAACTCTTCTAGATGAGTGCATTCAAATCTATAAATAGGGATCTACTCCTATACCCTGAGGCATCTGAAAATTCTATACTTATGTGTTGGCTTTATGCAAATACATCTACTCAATGTTGTCAACACGTTGTCCATAAGTCATTGATGAATGCTCCAATTTACAAAGGTGCTACAGACAAAATACATGCTTAAATGATAAAGGAACCTACAAGTTCGAAAAAGGTATTTTTTCAGATCCCTAATATGCTTATTGCAATCTTATCTAATATTTTATTAGGTAGATATACCCAATTTTGTGTTTGTTTTACATATTGCAATCCATGACAGAATGATTTGAGCTACAAGGATTAAGGAAACTTGTTTTGTCTTTACCTTCTCGCAAGGTGAAAGATGGTTGAAGCTTGTAATGGTGTCTCCTATATTTTTAAAGAAGAATGTCACGTGAATTCAAGTAAGTCTCATCCTCTCACGTACAGATTTAATTATCAACAACTTTTAGCGATCATGATAGGATGTCGTATCTTTTCTTGATTTTTTGTACCTAGATTTGCATCGCAGAAAAGTTTTAAAAACTTTAATTTTTAGGTTTTTTGTTAGGATGACAATAAATGTTTTGTCGTCTGCTACGTTTTGGCCATCAGTGACAGCATCGTCCACTGGCCACTGCTCGCAGAACTATGTTTCTGCAAAACCTCAAGTTTGGCCATCCGGTATACTTTGGACGTCAGTGACAGCGTTGACTGTTGGCTACTACTTGTAGAACTATATTTCTACAAAACCTAAGGTTTGGTCATCCGTCTGTTTGGTTGTTTGCCAAACTTTGGCCGTCAGTGACAACACCATCTGCTGGCCACTGCTCGCAGAACTATGTTTCTGCAAAACCTCATATTTGGTCGTTTGTCTATTTAGTCGTCTGCCAGACTTTGGTCGTCTAGTGACAACGCTGATTGGCTATGTTTGGTCGTCTATAGATCCTTGCAAATACAGACTCTATCGTTCGCAGATCCTCAAATCTGCAAGTTTTGTCATCCATTGATAGTCAAAGTTGTTTGCAAACCCTCATGTTTGCAACCTTCTTTTGACTTATTTTTGGTCTGTGTAATTTGCCTTTTTCTATGAATAGATTGTTTTTGCATTAGTTACATGCATTCAATTTAGGGTTAGGATATATCACATCTAGAAACTATTATTTGAGACTTTCATGCTCACATAGAAAATAAGAAAACACAACCTCCAACAAGTTAGGGCTTTGGGTGGGACATTGTGTGATCCTTATTGTGTCCTTCTCATTTTATTTCCCTCCTCTCTTAAGAAAAGAGCTATTTTGTTTATTATGAATTTCAAAAAATCTTTTTCATATTATTTAGATCTTCGAATCCTCCTACTAGTACTTTTTAGTTAACTGGGGTATATCGATAGCGATACCATTGGAGCGGGATTCTTCATACTAATCTCCTTCAATTGTTAGCTGGGGCATATCGGTGTGGACCCGGAAGAGAGCCCAAAAATCCTAGAACCCGAAGAGACTTTACGGATAAAACTGTTATAGAGTACCCAAGTGTTTTTGAAATCTCTCGTTAATTGTTTAGGCTTGTGTAAACATTGTTTGGGGTATAATGCATACACGATCCAAAGCCTATCAACTTAAAATCTAGTTCATCCTAGAGGAACCACCTCTAGAGAATCCTACCTATAGGATGCCACCCCATATGATGTAAAACATCATATTCAATGAGGATCCTAATAAAAGACCCACAAAGACGTTCCTGAGGAATCTATGAATGACCGAAAAAGGGAAAAGACTATAATGCTTCAAGAGTCCGGCTTATGTCAATACTCTCATCAGTCTCATAAAGTCACTCATGTGGGTTATAAGATGGGTAGTTCTGGCACAAACGAGTCTAACAAAAGACGAGTCCATAAGACCTCGCATTTCAAAGTTGGGTCTAAAGAACGACAGCCCCTTCAGTCTCGTAAAGTCTCTCATGTGAGTTACGAGACCGATAGTTTTAGTATAGATTAGTCTATCAGGATATGAACTCCTAGAACTTTGTATTTCAAAGCCCGATCCAAAGAATATGATGTGCTAAAACAAGTTAGAAGAAATATGAAGAAGATGAAAGAGAAGATGAGAGAGATACACTAACAATTGGGACAGGAGCAGGCATAAGTTGAGAAGAAAGCCCGAAGAGCTTAGGAGTCTGAATATGAGATTTCAAATCACAAGGGTTGCCCAGAATGATTTGAAACCCATCGAGTTGAGGCACCCAAACATACCCTAAGAGTTACCAAAAAAAATAAGTAAGTTAACATTGTTAGTTAGGAACATAATTGCATTCTTACCAACTGGGGCTCCTCTTGTCTTGTAGGTAGTGCACGTCACCTTGTGTTGGGATGTTGCAGGATCAAAACCCAATGGTATAGTTGTATAACTTTTAGGGGTCTGCCTAACCACAGCTTGCCTTTCAAAAAACAAATAACTGCATTATCTTATTATTGAAAATCCTTAAATTGGTGCAGGGTCTTTTAGTTTAAATAATTCATTAAAATGAATAAAGAAATTTTATTGCTTGGATCCAAAATTACCCAAGCACATTAGGGAAATTGGAGATTGCAAGAAAATCATCCTTCTTGGGGGAACTGCTAAACGGGAAGTACACCCAGCTTCGACCTTGTAGCATGAGACGTCCCGATAGGTTTTGAACTTGTGGCATCCCGTCAACTTTCCTGAATGCATAAACTAATAAAATATTTAACGACTTTTTTACAAAACAAATATTTCTACACAGACCACTTTTAACTCATGGTCACAAATATTGCAAACTTTTTATAAAGTATCACAGTATTTTCAAAGAGCAATATCACACCAAGAAAAACGTGATATTTTCATAATATTGCTTATATTAAAGCATTTTAACTCAACATTAACACGATTAAAAATACCTTTTATGTCTAGTTTTTAATATTACTTTCATTTTTATTTTTATTTTTATTTATATAAACTGCTACTTTTTAAAAAAAAATTCAAAATATATTTTCTCAAAAAACGAGACTTGTGGCCATGTTTTAACTTGGAAAGTTTGCCACAAGAAATTTGAAAGAGTTGGAGGGGGTTTTTGTGAATTAATCAAACTTTGTTTTCATCTGGAAGGTATTTTCTTAAATGTTCAATTATTGCAGTTTTGGCATTTAATTACCTCTGTCCTTTTCATGGTGGATGGGTGTCGTTAATTGAAGAGATGTACAATCCTTAATGATTGTCAAGCGAGTAATGATAACTCGCCGATTGCACTAATGGCAAAGTCGGGCCCACACGTTTGTGAACGACCTAACGGCTAGCTTGTCTCGGTCTCCCCCCTTCAATTCCTCCTTGATGGGACGGAGAAAATCGGCAAATCATCGGCGGGTTTTACTTTACCCCCTTTACCTGCTTCAGATCCATCGGGTTTGATCTGCAGGGATCCGAACCGGAATTAACTAGTGCTTTATGAGTTACTGGCCTCTACTGTAACATTTGCAATTTTTTTCTAAATTTTAATTGAATAAATAAGTATTTTTATGATTAAATTAAAGTATGCTTATATTTCATTTAATATGTAATTAGGTGTCGATATAATAAATAGAATATTTGGGTTCAATATAGATCTTGGATTAATTAATAGGTTTGAACCCGTATCTAATCAAGGTTAAATGGATCCAACCCAATTGGGTTGGACACCACAATTTTTTTTTATCCAATCTCATTGGATCGGACCTTAGAGTGGGATGCCACCTATGTGAGCCCACTTGAGTACAATTGCTTACATGGCAATTTAGTTAAATTAATTAACTTAATTAATTAGAGGAGACTAAGAGGGTAGGACTTCCCCACCTCTCCCTCCTAATTAATAGAAACAAAAAATAAAGAGTTAAATTAACTTAGGATTAGGAAAGTTGAATAATTGAGACTTAATGGTTTTTGAACCCCATAAAAGAGGGTTTCCCGCCCCCCCTCTTCCTCTTATTCCTTTCTTTTCTATCTATCTGTCTCCTTTCTTTCTCTTTCTTCTTCTCTAAAATCGGTTCTCCTAAGAGGTGAGCTCCATAGCCTTGGAGGTATAGCTGCGAAGGAGTATGTTGAAGGAGATCCATTCGAAGCCTACAACTTGTATGTCCGATGTTCTCTCGATTACACACGTGATTTTCAGGTAGGGAATTATATCTGATACTCATAGATCAGGGCTCGTATACACAAGCATATTTTGAGGCTGAATATGGTTGAACCCATACATTGATCATTACACATGTGAAGGCTGATATCGGTTCAGACCTATTGAACATCAAATTATTCTTTAAAACCGATATTTGATTTTGTGGACTGGTCTAAGTATGGATCAGTCATAAGCATGGTTCGATATGAAATTGATCATCTATGCTTTATGTATATATGTATATATGTATATATATATATATGATCATTGAGTTTGGTCAAAAAATAAAATATGATTTGATGGTGCGCTATGAAGCTTAGTAGTTGGGTATTTCAAGCATGGTTGATTCCTTAAAAGCGATCATATGAGGAATCATGAACTGATCCACTTTTGGATCAGTTTCTTATCTAACTTAGGAACAAACCTGACCAAACCTTAGTGGGCTAGGTCGGTTCAGTTTCGAGTAGAAAACAAATCACATATATGTATATAGTTTGTTTCCCCCAAAAACGTTTTGAGAAAAACATTTTTTGGGGTTAAAGATTTACTTGTTTGTTTATGTGGATGTAAACTCATTTTTTTTCTTTGGATTCGATGTTGGCTTGGTTCGAGGAACTGACCCACATATGGATCAGTTTCGAGTGGCCTTAGAACCAGGTCAGACCAGTTGCTCGAGGGACTGGGCCTGCTCAGTTTCTACAAAGCTATTGAAATAAGGCAAAACTGATTTTTATTTATATATACATATATGCATGCAAATTAATGTTTGAAAATGGGACATGGGTGTGTCTGTTTTAATTTTTTGTACAGTAATAGCTTTACTTTCGCTCTTGCATGCATGGATACATATATGCACTTAGCATGGTGTAGGTGGGTGGGTGTGTATACGTATGCATACCCACGTCTATGTGTTGCAATTAGGTATGGTTGTTTATGCTATTTCTTTTAGTATGTTTAAAAAAGTTTCTTAAGATATCTGTTATAAGGTAGGCTCTCAATTTCTTGCATTTGTTATGTACATAATTAGGGATGGCAGTGGACCAGGAGATACCAGGTTCCCGCCTCGCCCCGTTCGGACCGGGGGTGAAGGGCATGAAACGGGGACGGAGGCGGGGATGAAGGTTAAAATCTATCCTCGTGCTGGGATAGAGGTGGGGATGGACTTACGCTTTCCCCCGCCCCGCCCTGCCCCATCCCCGTCTCAATCCCCGCCTTTCCCCACCCTGCCCCTTCCCCAATTCTTTAAGGAATGACTATAGACCAAGGGGAAACGGGGCCCCGCCCTGCCTCACCCCCGTTTGGACCGGGGATACAGGACATGAAATGGGGATGAAGGTGGGGGTGGAGGTTAAAATCCATCCCCGTGGGGGGATAGAGGCGGGGATGAAGGTTCAGATTTTGAAACAGGGTGGGGTGGAGACCTTGTCCCCCGCCCCCGCCCCGGTCTACTATCATCCCTATATATATATATATATTATGCAAACTAGCTAGAGTTTTCTTAAAGCCCAGTTGGTTGCGCCTATGCCTTGCAGATCATATGGGTATTGACTGACATAGCATTTAAAGCTATAGTGTTGGTCAGGGAACAAGCCCAGGTACACCTGCTAAAGTGTAACAGACTGAGGTCAATCAGATTCTAGCCCACCAACTAACCCCAGTGGCTAGCAAGGTGTGACCTTGCTGGTTCACTCTAGTCGGATTGCAACAAGTTGTAGGACTGCCTCTTGCTTGCCACAACTCAACGCGACCCTAAGAAAAAAATATATAATATGTATATATTATATATCACTATTGATTTAGATCATAAATTGTTTTGATGTCAGCATAAAAAGAAAATAATTTACATGTGTTGGTAGTTTCACATGATTTATGTTATTTTTGTCTATGTATATAAGATATAACCTTTGTTTGGTAAATCATTCATACTGCCCTCGTTCAAAGGAGTTTTTGCAAATAGTTTGTAGTGTCGGAAAACTGATAAAATTTTGCACATTAGTTTGAGCTTTATTCTCAGTCTGTACATAGAGTAGTGATTATCAGAACAACAAAGCAGTTATAGGCTTAAACAGGTCCCAAACAGTTATGGGCCGTTTAATCAATGCCTAGAATGAATGTTTGATATGAATCTATGAGTTTAAGTATTAAATTAGCATGCAGATGTGATATGTGATGCTTTGTATATGAAAGTTCTAAGTTTCTAATAAGCATGACATCAAAAAATATTATTATTACATGTTTGTGATTGAATGCACACTACCATCGAGTTTCATATGTTGTGCATCATGTTAATTCATGTGATTATATATGGGTGCATGTAGTTAAACATGATCAATGCCTATGAATGAATGCATTAATGAATTTGATATGTTACAAATTGTATATGTGGCATGATAGCATCCTTGGCATTAAATCTTGCATCCATGTGCTCAAACAGGAGGCCCAAATCTTAGATTAGATTCATTTTGTATGTTCATAGATACATAATAAAATTAATGCATCAAAAAAACAATCATGTGAATATTAATTCTATTAGGCTTACAATGAGAGGGTAAGCAGTCTCTAGGCTTCATGGAATATGTTTTTAAACATGAAAGGCTGCTCCTCTCCAACTACAAAGATAGAAAAAGCCTCCACATTAGTCATGGGGTGGTAGGTCACGAAACTCATGAGTAAAGCTTGATACATCAGGATGGTGGTGTTGGGAGCTCTCTCTCGACTATGTCTATCACCCAATACTGGTGAAAGTTGTCGGGCTAGGGTTAAGTCATAAATTATTTAAAATTATCATTCTGAGTCATGGTCATGATCCAGGTTAAGTCTATATAGAACCCAAAGGGCTAAGTAAAAACCATAATTATTTGTGTATATAGTTAATCATAGCATGCATGATTTTAAAAAAAAGTAAATAAAAGCAATTACAAATCACTCATCCATGAAAAAGAGTTATTTGTTCAACATCGATAAGTACATACATTATTTACATATTCATGCATAAGATTATAATTGTTTATGAATGATATTTTTGTTATGCTCTGTGATGTTATGCATACTTGAAATGGATAATTCCCTGAATAATTATGTGAATTTACTAGAATATTTTCATTGTATGCTGATTTTGATTTACCTGTGTTGAATAGTATATCCTACTAGAGACTCGATGAATCTGACCCCAATATATATCATTCAGGTACTAAGTAGAGAACCCTTGTGATGGCGGGATATTGCAGCAAAGCCACAACCAAGTCTTTCCTTTCCTATAGAATTTTGGATTTGGACATTTATTTGTCATTTGAACATTTATGACTTTGATGTATTTTTAAACTTGTGGGACTAGATTCAATTAATTATGTGATTGGTAAATTCAATTTAACTTAGTGAATGGTTTGATAGGTCTGTAACTCGCCCAATCTCTTCATCTAATTTTGTTTGTAAATGATTTTCGCTATAATTTTTAAATTAAAAAAAATCATGATTTACGAGTTAAATTTTTGAGGTGTTACATCAACTGTCAAGCAATGTCACAAATCTTATTCATATCAGCCAAAAAAACATCTTGAAATATGCTAAAAATTCTATTTTTTCTTTGAAAAAGCTCAAGAAAATATCAGTATATATATAAATATAAAAGTACAATTTAGATTATAAATAATATAAAGGACTTTGCAAGAAGTCTTTATTTATTAAAAAAATGATATTTCAAAAATAGTGTTTTCCCAAAATAATATTGAGTTGAGGACATTCAAACAGGGTCACCTTTCAGTCCCATCGGGTTTGGTGCAGTGGGATGCAGCCTAAGCCGCTGGACGGACAATCTAGGTTCTAATCCCATGGGTGCCACCCCCTTATGCAAACCGAAGCTGGTGGCTTCCAAGGGCAAGAGGTATGCCATGGTTTCACGTTGTCGAAAAGCGACTGTAGGTATGACAGGCGTAGTCCATCATAACCAAGTCTCTTACTCTGAACCAACGGGGGCTCCATTTGTCTAGCAGGAGTAGTTAGTGCACGTCACCTTGTGTTGGGATGTCGCAAGTTCGAACCCAAATGGTATGGTTGTATAACTGGTAGGGATCTGCCTAACCCCAGCTTTCTCTGTCAAAAAAAAAGTCTCCCTCAAGGTGGTTTCTTTGTCCTTGATGAAAAAAAAATGTCACCTTTCTTCACATTGACAACGCTTTGTAATTTTCTAATATAATGTGTTAATCTCTTTTTCCTTTCTTGCCAAGTCCTCTAATTTGTCTTGTGTTTAACTTATTTGACCTTTTCATCTAGAAAAAACTCAAATCCTCTTTGTTCTCTTATATAATCTCTATTTTTTGTAGTTGGAGTTTTGGGTTTTTTAGTATGAACTAAATCATAGTTAGATCCAACTTCTCAAGAAGCAACATTAGCCAATTGGGTGTATTATTAGCAAATGGTGATTTTTTTCCTCATCATATTTGATTATGATTAATTATTGTGATTATTAAAGCTGAGGTAGGTGGAGTTGGTATCCGTAAGATCAAGAATGAAAGGCAAATTATTTTATTCATTATATCATATATATTAGTATGCAAGTTGGCATTTTAGTGCACTGCAACAATAATTCAGCAATTTAATGAAGAGTGGAGTGAGATTCTCTCTTAATTAGCCATCTTTATCACTGCCTGTTCTCTACATTCATTGTGCAAATGATTTGATGTATATGTATTATTTTACACAAAACAATTTCCTCATAAGATAAGTGGTACTGAACATGCTCTAGCCATAATGACAAACAATTTTGGGGGTAAATATAGGCAGCCAAAATTCTTGTGATAAATAGAAATTTTTATTTTCCTTGCAATTTTTGCAAAAGAACAAAAAATAAAATTAAAAATCTAGAATCCAATTTTAATCAAATTTTAAAAATAAAATTAAAAATTAATGTATAACATTTTTATCAAAAAGTATTGACCGAACAATTTCTAGTGATTTTCTTTTTTAAAAAACCACAAGATTTGTCATTATGACTCTTATTGTTTTTCCCCCAAAATCCCAACTTGAAAAATCCTTAGATCTTCAGAGTAAATTTTTTTTTTAAAACATTGGGCAAGCGGAAAGTCATAAGGGGAATCGGTTGGAAATTCTGAAAGGGTTATAGGAAGAATCAACAAGTAGAAACAACACATTGCTATTGATTTATAAAATGAGATAGAAAGATTTATAATTTATTTCTTTACAAAATGTCTCAAAAATATGAGACATTTCCCCAAATATCTTGCCAGAATTGCGAGAAGTTTAGAAGTGTGGGATCAAATCCTTGCAGCAGATCGAGCCCCATCACATAACCTGTCAATCATTTGTATCCCCATGAAACGAGGTCAGTACTCTTGCGAGTTGCTGAGATAATATCCACAATTATCCCTTTATGAAAGACCTAAGTATTCATATCATGATGTACAACAATTAATCATAGATAATCAAAACAAATAACATAAGTGAATCTAACATGATGGAACAGTTAGAATATTTTGCAATAATTAAACAAGTATAACTGTAACAAGTAAAAAAGCAATGAACAGGATGATGTTGAGCAATAAGTGACAATGTTAAGGAAACTAACATGCTTAGACAGTAACATCAAACATTTAAGCAAGTGAGCAAGTAAACAAGTATAATATTGAACTACAACATAAAGAACATTCAAAGCATGTTAGCCTAATCGTTCTGTCTTGATTACTTCTTCGAGTATGCGAAAGAAACTCGCATAGGTAACAGATTTCAAACTACATTCTTTAAAGCTAACCGTTTAGTTAAATGGACGACCAGGCAGTGAGACTTATAGCAACATTCCCTCCTTTCGAGGTACTTAGGCCCATCTGGCCTTGTGTTCCCCGCAAGGCAACACGAACAATGCACAAAGATCTAGCCCGCCCATTCACGTGCTCTAACACAACAAGGTCAAGAGGAGAATTTTGTCGATAAAGGCGACATAACATTCATCAATTAGGGGTGTATGATATTTTTAAATAAGTGAGCTCGACTCACGAGGTGGGTCCATCGCCCACACTTAACTTACCACAGAGTTTCTAACATACAACAGTTATCTAACCAGTGTCATGACCCTAATGTGGTGCTCATGTCCCATTCTCATTTCGGGATGACCCAAGTGTTCAAGGTACAACATGCATTCATGTAGTGTAAAAACATACATAATTCAAGACAATACAAGCATTGGTATTGCATGTTGGCTAGCCCAAAATTCTACCATACGCAATGATAATCATGCTTCATTAAGCCGTTTGAGTTCAGTGATGTGGTATGTCATGGTGCAAGTGCAATGACGTACAACGTGTTTCCATTTTCTTTGCACACATACAAATATGTAAATTTGTAGCATCTACGCATGTCACATACAATTTGTAATTGCATTCATGAAAATATGTGTGAGTACAAAGTGTCACTGGTCAACAACTAATGATACGTAAGCAAAATACGCATTTTCACAAGTTATGACAATTTAAGTATTTACATTTCACGTGCCATATCATATTCAAACATACCTCAATATCATTTATTTGGATTCAAATTATTCCACTTCGATAAAAGCATTCAATTGAATGTCATGTATGCAGGGGAAGATGATAGCTATATGTTGTTCAACAAGAGCACTGCTACTAGGTAAATGCAGCACGAGAGGTACTATCCAACTATGGCGAAAAGGTGAATTTGTGGAGATGCAAGTGGACTTGTCAGAACTTAGTAATCATGTTACAATAGTTCTAGAAATTCTAGATTATGAACTATATCATTTTATCAAGACGTGTACTATTTGCACATGCCTCTTCTAGGCAAATTTGTGCAATTATCAACGAAATCACTATACGCCACACTGAAACATATCGACATTCATATTGGATATGGGGTAAAGCATGCCTCATTCATATAGTGTGTTCTAATGACACGTTGTGCAACAACATACTGTATTCCAGTGACAAGTTCATAAAAAAAATGTAGGTGTATTTTTAGAACTTGTCAAGTGTGTGTCATTTCTACAAAAAAATTGCAGCAAGAGGGATGCTGCCCGCTGCGCCATTTCTGCAGGAAAATGGCAGCAAGCGAAGTGCTGCCCTAACCGTGCAATCATACATAAAATCCAGCCTGCTAATTGCTGTCGTGCAGTGTCATTTTCTGCAAGAAAATGCAACAGCATAATGTTGCCGCAAAGGGCTGTCTTCAGAAAATAATTGCATCATACAAGTTGTTGTGATGTGACTCTTATGTGGGAGTTGGCAGCAACAAGGTTGCTGCCAAAGATCGCACTTGTTGCAATTAAACTGCAGCAACAAAAGTGCCACCATACGTGTTGGATGTGCAGAAATTGGCAACAACTACAAGCTGCCTTAAAGCACAGAAATATGGGTCCATCATAGAGTAAATCATGCTGCAACCGAGCGCACTAATGCAGCAAAAAAAATGGCAGTGAGATAAGGGGCTAACCCATGGCTGTTTTCCTAATGCAAAGAATCGCATCGGCTCTTGTCGGTTTTTTGTGTAGGCGAAGTTCGAACATTTGCTGAACAAGGGTGTGAACTACTATCCCTGCTAGACAGATTGGAAGGGCAAGTAATCAGCCCACGGCTGGGCTAGCACACAGCCTGGTCTGGACTAACATGCCGGCTCAGACCGTCGGCTGGTGCAAGGAAAGGCATCTCTCGATATGCATATGCAAGCAGACCGGGCTCCTATGGTTGGAGCACTCAACAGCTGAACCAAACAGCCATGAGATGCTGCAAAAAAGGGGCTGACACATACGCAGCTGGGTCAGATCGCTGACCCACTGGTCCAGGCTCACTTGCTCAGCCCAAAAATGTGAGAGATCTAAAACAGGATATTTACACCTAAAAAAAATCATGACTTCCTACAACAGCAGAAAGATCAATATTTTTGAGATGCTTAGACAAAGATTCAGCCATGATGCTGAACATGAAAGTTGTAGATTTATGTCTTAGATTTACACAGAATCAAACAAATCAAATTTTTATAGAAAGAGTCGGGAGGAATCTTTAAAATATGGGACATTGTCTCGGGCACTCTAGACTGGACAGGGCCTGACAAAAATCCAATTGTCTGACAGTTTGATAGGAATTTTGAAGGATTCTATGAACCGAATCAGACCAAGTTTTCAACTACAAAGTTGGAGGACGGTGTCTTATCTTTCCAGAATATCTAAGAACACTAAAAACAGACCAGTATCTAGGGAGATACAGTCAATTCTTTTGAATCATCTCTGACAACTCTGGAATTGGGAAGCTCGTCTCTTGACAAAAGCCGAGTTGGATAAAACCAAAATGCTAAAAATCCAGATATGGCTAAAAATCACATTCAAAACAGAAAATGCTTCTAAACTCCTAGTATATTGATAGCGGTCAATATGTATTGCAGTTAGAAATTGTCAAGCCATGGTCTTAGCGAATCCGCAACAAACAAAAGAAAAGAAAAATGAGTAGTAAGGTAGAACCAAACGCGATATTTTTCTAAGGTAAAAAGGAAGAGTTGCTGGACAGCAGTCACCACCCTTTTTTTTACATTTCATAAAATGCAAGAAAGAAAAATTGGTTTCATGCTAGCATATAAAAATAAAAATTTTATTATTTCTAAACGAAAATGGAAGTGGCAGAAAATCTCAACTTGTTATTTTGGAAATCCGGAGAAGGAGGAATTCCTTTGGCTCAATGTGTAGAGGGGAGTCCCTTTTCGGTACCCAACCTTACACAATAGGACAAAGGGGGCTACAAAGGTGCCCACGGTTGAGAGAGAAGAAGAGAGAGAGAGAGAGAGGGAGGGAGCAAAATCGCCCCTTCTTCTTCTCTCTTCTCTCTTCTCTCTTCTCTCTTCTCTCTTCTCCTTCCAAAAAGTTTAAATATGCTAGGTTTTACAACGGATGGCTAGAATTGCTTTGGAAGATCCGACGACTAGGGTGAGTTGCACACCCATCCAGGCAATGGCAAGAGTGAAAGACTCTTGCATGGCCGCCCAAGGGACTCCAATCAACATCTTCTTTTCAATTTTTTTTTTAGACATTACAAAAATGCCATGGGGTTGCCACCCCATGCAACCAATAGAATCCTTACCTTTTTAAGCTACTTTTTGAACTTACAAGAGTGCCATGGGGCTGCGGCTCACGTGGCCATTTCACATGCCTCCTTTAGATTCTTTCCTTTTATTACCACCTTGCCACCGCCCTGCTTGGTCAAACTTGATCAGCTAGGCTCCCTCACATGGGTGGCGCCCAGTGAGGTCGACCCATGGCGGGTTTTGACCCTCTGGTCAAACCCAAACACAACACATTTTCGAATTCCATTTTATTAAATTTTACACTTAGAGTTTTTGAACGACTGTTTTTAAATTCTGGTAAAACCTAGAACTTTTCTTAAAACCCACATTCTTGTCATAATTTCTTAGAACACCTAGGACTTAGGCATTTAAAATTCTCGATAGAGCAATTCAAGTGATTTTATGTATTTTGGATAAAATATAGGGACTCAATGTAATATTCATATGATGTATATATATATATAGATATAGATAATTGCATTACAAAATTTCATCTTGTGTTGAATTTTCTCAAAAAAAAATTGTGGTCTTATGTTTAAAAACACGTTATTTTGGATAATTGAGTAAAAAAAATCCATCATCGAATGCACATTGGCTAGCCTTTGGTTGGTAAAACCCTTGACTCGTCCCATGTGAACGTGGGAGTGCTCCTATCTTTGGCCTTATGGCAAGGGATGCCACCCGTGGGTTTCAAACTTGTGACATCTTGTTGCCCGAGCCTTTGTGGGCCACATAGATGCACATTAGACTTTCTGCAAAAACCATATAGAAGTCCAAAACATGCATTATAAATTTATAATGTAGTTTTAGCCTTTTAGGGCCAACCAAGCATGTCAAAATTGATAAATTAGGAGAAATGGAAAAATAATATTATTTATTATCAATTGTGTGGGAGACACACCCTAATAATATGTTTAGGCAACAAAAAAACAAATTATTGATCTTAATTACTGGTATGTTTAGTTAAAAAAAATAAAAAAAGGGGATGAATCAATTTCTCATATGGATTTTATGCTAGCTTGTCTTTTACGCTTGCTTTCCGGTACAGGGTAAAACAAGCTAGGCCAACTTGAGATAGACTCAGCCAAAGAGGGACCCAGACTGTGGGGGTGGCTGGGCTCGGACTTTTGGGGCTTAGCGATGACTTAAATTCCATGGGATAGGTTGGAATGGCCTTTTTTTTCTTTTACTAAGAACCCATCAAAATTGAGCCCTAACTGGCCTCACTCTATAATGTTGAACCTCGGAGAGTGGACCAACCCTGCAATGATGCGCCGTACCTGTTGTAGATTTGATCTCAAAGAGCAAGTGAGCTTCGTACTAGCAATGTCACAAATCTCAGTATCAGAACCTTTTTTTGGCAAGGAAAATTTTTTTAATGAAGTGAAAAATTAAGTAAAAGAATGCTGATATGATTCAAAAAGTTAAGAAAATATGAAGTGTAACAAGGAAAATATTGGCTACACTCTAGAGTAGGGTATTCTATAGTTGAATCTCATAGGTGCAGGGATGCACACAAGCCAGCTTCAGCAGGGCTTGGCATGTACAAGCTCGGCTTGCCCACAAAATTATGTACAGGCTCAGCTCGAGCTTGACTTGAGCCTGAACCATTGGTGTTTAGGATCAACTTGTATAGAGTTCGGCTTGTTAGGCTCGTTTTAAGTACAACGGACCGAGCTGGCTCGGGCTCTGTTCGTTAAGCTTGTTCCGAGCACAACAAACCGAGCTAGTTCATGTTTGGCCCGTGACCTAGTTTGGGCTCAGCAAGTAGAGAGAGATCACGTCTTCACCAAGCTCCTTTCTCTCGTCTTCACCTTCTACAACAAGAACCCTAAGGTCGCGAGAGAGGATATGGAGGCGCTCCTCCTTCGACCCACCCCTGCTGATCAAGGCACCAACGTGGCTCCCTCACTCACTCCAAATTATGCAACAACAAGAGTCATTTGCTGAGAGAGAGAGAGAGAGACAAAGAGATGGGGTAGATCCCAAGAAAGGAGAGAGGGTGAGAGACACATTGTTTCTCGCCCACTTTACTTTTTAGAATTTTAAAATATGAGAAGAGAAAGTAGAATGAGGCCGGACGAGCCATATCATGCCTGCTGAGCTTTGTCGAGCTCAGTAGGCCAATCAGACTCAACTCGTTTGCTTGGTCCGAGCTTGGTCCGAGCCTGTGAACTAGTACAAGCTTGGCTCATTTATGGCACAAAAAGAGCTTCAGCCAAGCTTAACCGAGCCAAGCTTGAGCTAGCTCAACTTGTTGTACATCCCTGCATAGGTGCAAGCTTTGTTTGACCAACCAATAGGGCTCTGCATGGTTGGTAGGAACTGTCAGTGCAAGTCTCGTTGTGGTGGAACTTTGCAGTTTCAAAACCCCAGTGGTACCTTGAATAACTGGGGGTCTGCTTAACCCCAGCTTGCTTTTCAAAAAATAAAGCTTTATTTGACCAATCTGGCTACCTAGATGTGTTCAGCATGATTCATTTATTATGAGAAGGACTTTGAATTATATGGTTTTGATGTATAAACTGTAAATTTTTTATAGTAAAATTTTGATGCATTGTATACCATTGAATTTTGTAGCCCTTGGAAAATCAGCTTATACAACTTGATCAAACGATTTTGAACATGTTTTTCACTAAACAAACCGTATAGATCATTGATAGGGCTTGATAAAAAAAAAGTCGAGAAAATATGAAGGAACAGGTGGTTTATAATAGAGGTACCATACACTCGAGAATAGCCAATAATTTCTCATATTTAAAAAGAAAATAAAAACTCGTAATTTCGTAACAAAATCACATTATATCATGATTTATCAAGATCTTATCGCTTCCTAAATATTGTCATCTGTGACAATATATTTCATGGTTTTATCATGATTTCAAATCACCTGCCCGATCGAAAACCGTAAGAACCAACCCAATCTTGCACTTAGCACACCAAGTCGGGTCAAGATCCATGACCCGGATCCACGGGCGATTTTTTTATCCCTCCAACATCTACCACTCATTTACTCG
Organism: Nuphar pumila; assembly: GCF_984573655.1. Taxonomy (NCBI): domain Eukaryota; kingdom Viridiplantae; phylum Streptophyta; class Magnoliopsida; order Nymphaeales; family Nymphaeaceae; genus Nuphar; species Nuphar pumila. The sequence continues at coordinate 71,306,687 of NC_143264.1, read as the reverse complement.
GCGTCGAGGCAAAACTTTTAATAATCATAACAGGCGTGCACCGTCACGTGACGCGTTGCCCCCCACCCCACCCCCACCCACAGATTACGTGTCTGATTTTCAACCATCCACGTGGCCTCAAGGAAGCGGCCAACCCAAACGCAATCATCTGACTTAGATTTTCTGACAGGTCATCGACCACGCGGTATTTTACTTCCGAATAAAATGACGTGATCCTCCAAAGCTTTGTTGGCAATGCCAACCCTGTCCCTCTGGATCATTACGGGTCGGTCCTCTTCCCAAATCGAAGAGACTTGACGTGAGTGACACACTCATATAGCTCCGGTGTGTTACTCATCTCCAGCGACCTCAGATTTATGAGAGACGCGAATTTGATGCTAAAGATGCATTTGTTTATACAAAGCACGTGGATGAGGATGATGATTATGATGAACAATGAGTCTTAGACTGTCTCTATGACCCATCGTTTCGCGTTTGAATCACACTCAACACAAATTAGCGCTTCCAAAATGCCATGGAAATTTGAAGCTTTTTGTTTTCATGGAAAGATAGTGAATAGCCCCTTAGTGAGATTGTCGCTTGAAACTCGTTTGTTAAGATGATGCAACTCTTCACCAGTCCAGCTGCTATCGTATTATGCTCTTGCAAATTTGTTCCAAGTCAATTTCACATATGCTTCTATGTCGGATTATATTTCTTGAGCTCAAAACTCGCTAAAATAATACCAAGCAACTTGAACTTCAGTAGCATGTCTTACCTCCAACTGAATAACCTCAAAATCTATCCATGATCCATAACAGCCAATATGAATATGCTAAGTGTCTACCTCACTGAGCTTGGTACCCCAAAGACTTTTGACATAAGAGATCATACAAGGAAAAAGAAAAAAAGGAGCCCGCTTTAGAGTAGTTTTGGATTAAACGGGTTGGACCTTTCGGTTGTTGAGGATGTAGATCCATTATCTACTTGATAGGGTATTTACGTCATTAGGATGAAAAAAAAAACGATGGTTGGTTCGGTGGCATGGCCTTTGCGTGATTGACACGTAGATATAATCAATGGGGCAGTTGATGCTGGGACCCACTTCAATGTGAAGTCCCGTACGCACCGACATCTCTATGGAGAGTGAATGATTGGGGGAGCATGTCCATAGGGTGCGAGCCGCTGATCATACGATGGTCACGTGATCGCGTGTGGGTGCACCATCATGATTGGTGAAACGCCCACGTGACATGTCATAAAAGATACCATCAGATACGTCAGACTGTGCTCTGACGATCAGTTCTGGACATGTACGAATGTGATGATGGCCATCATTTCAGAGGTGGGTAGTTGTGGAATTTTTCGCAAACCCATGATGCATCAAAATTGGATGAAGGCTCATCACTTAGGTTCTTTGTTATAAAAGAGAAATGCTCATCACTTCAATGGGTTCCACTCTTTTTTCGACATCTTTTCTGTTTAAGATGGACGGCATCAGAACGATCACTGTTTGGATGAGTGTCGTTCATTTTTAAGATTAATAATATCCATTAGGAATGCATGTGACCTGATCCTCTCTCACTTCAAGATGGTGGGAGGCTCTTTTAAATGATTGGCACTGCATGTTTGGTCATCATCAATGCAAAATGACTATCATGCCCCTGTGACCATTCTTGCGATAAGTCAAAATTCTTTTCTTTTTTTTTAAGTTCTCAAGAAAATATCGCTTATATGTGACATTCAAAAAAAATTATCGAGATAGATATGTAATTAAAAATGTAAAAAATATAGAAAATATTAGATTTTTATACAAACAAAGATGTAGATAGCACTCGTTTGATGCTTAAATACAGTGGTGTGTAAAGCTTCGCCGGGAAACTTGACCAAGTTCATGAAAGCACGACGAGGTTCAACTCTTAGGGTGTGTTTGATAGCGCTGAAAAAATATCTGGAGAGATATTTTATCTCCGGTTAGCGTTAGGGATAGTATTCGAGCTGAACAAGACAAGCTTGAGTCTTCAAGTTTGGCACATTCTTGTAGCAAGCCAACCCAAGTTCGAGCTCATAATCAGTCCAAGTTAAACAAGCCCAGTTAGAGCTGACTTGTTTATAAAGAAAATGCATTGTTTTAGAGCAATACACGTAAAGTATGTTTCTCGTTATTTGACCAGCTTATGAGTCGAGCAGCGAGCCAAATACTTATTGTTCATATTCATCTTGCCAAACCTATTTTACGAGTTTAAATGAGCTCTTCATGAGCCGAGCCATGAGCAACTTGGTTTTTTCCCAACCTTAGTCAGCATGGGTCCCCATGCGCTATAAAACACTTCAGAAATTCTTCCACTGAAGGCATGCTTAGGAGGGATATTATCTTTAAAATCGAGGAGAAAAGTTATTCTCAAAGAAGTTATTCCCCTAGTTTTGTCTGTGTGCCAAACATGACCTTATGGTGTGTTTGAATTGTGGATGCACATGGATAGGATGCGCCAGGACATCCAGGCACGGTGACTAACAGGATAGGGTGCATTGTTCTGTCCTGTCCATGTGCCCCAAGTAAAGCAATCTTTTTGTCTGACAGTGTTTCATCTACCACTGCTTCATGCAGGAGAAGAAAAAATTGTTGATATTAATCGCCTGCTTCAGGGGTATCCTCGATATGATTATCGAGTTCTCTATGTCCTGCAGAGGTAGGGGTTGAAATAGTTATCCTTCTATGGGTAGCTATTACCCAGCCATAACCGACTTATTGGATTCTCAAACATGTTGAGAATCCAATGTGAAGTGAGCCCACCATTATCCTAGTAGTTCATATCTCAATAGCCCACTACTCAAGTGGATCATTGGATTATATGTGAAACTCATTGGCCACACTGGATCCGTTTCAGGATCCAACATCTCTCACTTGGTCATATGGGGCAAACAACCATATTGTATCATAATTAGTGCATTATGTATTGCACTCATGACATTATGAGGTTTTACATACGCTAGTCGGATTTCTCCTTCATGATATATCTCTATCATGAGGCTATTCACAAACTAAGTTATTTTTTCATCATATCATAGATTTTATCATAACCTTTATTTTGCGTAACAGTTTATTTCAAGTATTCAACATTCACTGCATACTAAGTCATGTAGTTCATAGATCAAAAAATAAATACGTTATAATGTGGGTCTCATATAATCATGGAGTTCTTGTGACTCTTCCATAATCATACCATAGGCATGCACACTAGTGGAGTATTATGGAATTTATTAATTCATAAATTAATAATTTGTCAAACATAGCAAGTACTCTCACTTTTTAAACTTTCACTATAGCTTATGCTTCCACTATCCATGTGCACTATCATATGTTGATCACCACCGGATCATTTTAGATCAGTATATCCATATCCAAATAGTCATAAATGTGACTGACCAACACCATGTAGCATTTCATGCATAATTTTCTAAAGCATAAAAAATAACCTTTTATGCATTCATACAAGAATACCATAGAGAGAATTATTTATAATAGTTATTTATCATTATATACAAATAAATATCTTCACATGCATGTGTAAAATTATAATTCAGCTCTCACTATTCCAACACATTGCATTTAAGCTATTACATCATGAGATTTTATATACACTAACCAGACTTTCCCTTCATAATATATTACCATCATGAGGATATTCATAGACTAGGTTGATTTTCATCATGAGGTAAAGCATAAATCTTCATATCCAAATCCAAGTTGGATATGCAGTAGATCCATATCCAATGAGAGTTATCTCATTATCATTTGGATATGCCAAATATGATAAGTCAATTCCAAGGCTTTAATTAAACCACAAGTTTGAACATTTAAGTTTAAATCTTTTACCAGATCTACTAATATATATATATATAATTTATTTATTTATTTATTTATCCAAATTTATTGAATTTGTATAAAACCATACCCAAATGCAACTTGAGATATTTTCATCAAGTCCAAAATGATCCACATTAAAATGGATATCCATATAACCTTAAATAAAATCACAAGATTTAAACATAATCCAAATCCATATCCATAACAATATGTTTTAAATGTAAATAGATTCATATTATACATCCAACATTCTACTTATCTGGATCTATCCGGGTCAAACAAAGACCCATACAAAATATATGTCATTATTAGGTCTAAATATTTGTCCTAATTCTATCCAAATTCAACATAAAACTTAGACCAAATCTAGATCCATACAATATCTGACAACATATATATGTATATATATATTTAGATTTATCTCTGGATCAATTCTGAATCCATATCTCATATTTGGGCATAACACTTATCCGGATCCAATCATAAATCTTGGATCAATTCTAGATCCATATCTCATATATTGTAATTATACTTATCTAGATCCATCGCAAACTGGATATCCCATATCTGAGAATTATACTATCTGGATCAATCACAAATCTGAATCAAATCTAGATTCATATCCCATTCAACCAGACCCAATATCGCTTTCTTGGATCAAATTAGGTCTATTTCACCTTACAAGATCCAAGCATCTGATCCAATACTGATCAGATCCACTCTTAAACTAAACATAAGATCTAATGGATTATAGTCCAATTAAACTTGATCCATATAAAAAAATGAATCAATTTAAACCATACCAAATCCAGATATAATATGATCCAAAACATGAACATAATATTAAGCATATATATAAAAAAAATACAATAATTCAAAGAATTTTAGGATCCAAAAAGTTTTATTGGATTCAACCAGTCTTTATGAAACTACCTGTACCAACTGAATCCAAAACTGTCTGGATAATTCTCTGGGAGGCATTTTGCTAACCAGAAGCACTTTTCTGCAAAAAATAGAAAAGTCAAAAACAATTCTGGGTAAAGTCAATAATTCAGAACATAATATTCATAATTTTTTGAGTTAAATAGAAAACTCTAGGTAGTTTTCTGTAATTTAAAAAAAAACTTTAGTGTTCTGAATAAACCATAAAATGTGACCCTATCTCGGGTATTAACCAGAGGACATACCTATTTCTAAAAAATCCAAAAACAGAGCCTCTATTTAAAAAAAAAACAAAGGCCTCAAAAAATAATATCAAAACATTTTATAAACCCACTAAGTTAAGAAAAGAACTAAACTGATTCCTTAAAAAAAATAACGCAGGTTTTTTTTTAATCTTTTTTCCTTTTTTTTATTTACCTACTCTCATATAAGGGAGGAGCCTTAGGGTTTCACCATTTTACGGAAGGGAAAAAATAGAAGGATGATAAACAGAGGCGGTAGTCGCGCCGCCTGCTACACCGAGGGTTCTAGCAATCGCCACTGCAAGCACCACCATCGTCAGCGTCGTCTGATGTGCCTCCTACCTGATCTCTCATCCAGCAGCACCACCAACCGTGTTGTTCCAACCTTCGAAAAAACTGTGTACGACTTGTCTTAGGCCGCCCTTGCAACTCCCTCTCCCTCGCCTCTAGCGGCATCTCCGCAAAACTCCTTCTCTGCCCTTGTTTAGGCCTTCTGGCGAAGATAAATTTCAGAGGGATTTCGACGAGTGTCGGCCGACCAAACACCAGCCGACGCTGGAGGAGGAGTCTCAGAAGTGCCCACACTGAGACTCCATAAACACCAAGTTCTACTACTATAATAACTATAATCACTCGCAACCAAGCCACTTTTGCAAGTCATGTTGATAGCACTAGACCATCGGAAGCCCTCTGAGGAACATTTCGGTGGGTGGTGAAAGCTGAAGAAACTTGAGGCGGGCAAAGTTCAAGCTCCTCGTGCAACCCCAGAAGCCGAAGCAACCCTCTCCCACCATTTAGCCCAACACTGAACCCATGGAGGTTGCTGGAGAGTATGAATTTCCGGCAATGGGTGCATCTATTCCCGATGATCCCGAGGTCACCGGCACCTTCAGCTTGAGACCAACGGATGCTTTGTTGAGTCGTTCGGCGTGCTGGGGTGGCCATCTAGTCTGATTGGTGTTCGCACGTCGGGGCTTGACGAGATGGGCATCGAAAAAAAAACTCATGAAGGGTGGATCCGTATTTCACCAGGATGGTGATGGTCGAAGTGACGACCTGGTCTGACCTGACGCACCGCTTCTGGACTAGCATACCACACAGCCTCATCTCCCACTCCACCGAGTTGGTGGCGCTGCCACCGACTGTGCTGCTCCCATTCATAATCATCATCGGAGTCGTGCTCTTCATCTTCATCCACATCATCTTTTTTATTTTCTTTGCTTTTGCAGAATAGGGAGAACCTAGATCGACTCTTCTTGCCCTTCTGATTCTAATACAGAAATGTCAAGTCACCCAGGAACTTGGGACCTTAGGTGAGATGGAAAACAACCACTACCGAGCTTGGAAAGCAAAGGAAAACCCATAAAGATCACCTCGTTTCCACCAAAGGTACGAGAGAACATCGAGCTACAACTAAAGAACCGGATATCGACATTTTTTTTCTTCTTGCTGCTTCACTGGCAGCAATGTTAGCAGGACACTGTCGTCTGACAGATGAGCCTTTCAACGTTGGGCTCCCTTTTGCAGTAGCCTCTTTACTATTGTCGTGACACTTTTATGTTGTAGTTGATTTTCGCAGGTAACACCGCGGGTCAAGCCCAACGGTCTTTGGGTTTCTCGATGAGGGGAGCTCAAACCAATTGGAATCACTGCACACATAAAAAAAACTAGCTCGGATACCACTGTAGGTGTTAGGATCATGGTGTGCACAGTGAAGACTAGAAAAGAAGAGAAAATGGTTGATATTAACGACTTGCTTCATAAGGGATCATCGATATGATTATTGAGTTCTTTGTGTGTCATGCAAAGGCAAGGGTTGGAATATTTATCCTCCTCTGGGTAGTCGTTACCTAGCCATAACCGACTTATTGGATTCCCAAACATGCTGGGAATCAAATGTAAAGTAGGCCTACCTATATTCTGGTGATTCATATCTCAATGGCCCATTACTTAAGTAGGTCATTGGATTTCATGTAAGACCCATTGGTTACACGAGATTCATACCAGTTTCCAACATATGCCAAATAAACATTCGTGAAATGCACCAAATTCTCATTCATGCGCCCCATGTTTGCGTGGGTGTGAATGAGGCCGTGTACCTATGCCCCCTTAGTGTCTCTTAATGGGGTTTATGAACTGCATCAGATGGAGCCCTAATCCACTTACCATATGACTCATAAAATTCCATAAATGAGGAAATTTTATCGTGCACCACCTTCAAGTGGCACTGTGATGGCATTTATAAGTGCATTGTACGGCTTAAGAAAAATGGGCACTGATGGGTCGGTACCTTGACTTTGATCCATTGATCTGAATCTAAGATGTGTGACATAGCACATGTATGAGAGGGAATATGATTGTTGAACTTTGTGCTCTTACTTGAAGCCAAGTGCAACCATAACTTTATATAGTCAAAATCTTGTTAGGTTAGAGTCCCACGAGCAAACTCAATTCTAAATGTTTGGATCTAACTAAGATCTAGGATGCAATGTTGCTTAAGGGTTAAGTTTGGGTTTCATGTAAAACAGGATCAAGTTCATGATCTCCACCCTATCTACTACTGGTTGAGAGGTTAGTGATCATGAGCTTGGCTATGTGATCTATACATAAAAGTATAGTTACCCGACTATGAAATAGAAATGGAAAGCAATGCATGAAGTGAAAGTGGGGATACGAGTGCTAAAAATTAGCAGGAAACACGAAGCAGGATACCATTGTGAAGCGATTATGAGAGTACTAAAAAAACATGTAGAAGGCCAATTAGAAATGGCCTAGAAACAAGTAGAAAACACCATGAAGACAAGTAGGAAGTGATGTAAAATGATTGTGAATGATTGTTATAATAAAAGGTAGTATGTATTAATATGAAAAACATAAGAAACAAGTGGAAAGTGCCTACTTTTAATTTATGTTTCAAAGACGCTTGGTAGTAAATATTCACTTGACTTTTATTTAATTAAACCAAGCAACCAAAATACTTCCTATATATATATATATATATATATATATACATATATATATATATATATATATATATATACATATATATATATATATATATATATATATATATATATATATTGTGTATGTGGAGCAAAAGTGAAAATGTCCACAATAAGTTTACATAAACCTCTTGGCTAGGGGTGGCCTTGATTTGTAATATGATATGAGATGACCACAGTTCAAAAGCCTTGAAAGGGCATTCTTTGCCGCAAGGGCTAGCTACTTTGGTAGATAAGGGAGACCTCAAAGGTTTTACCAATCAGAGGCTTTCCAATGTGATCAGTGATAGGGGTTTTCTTTTCGCCTAGCCCAAAAAAATAAATTAATGCTTTATATAATTTATATAATTAAAGCCATTTCACTATATTTATAAAAATGAGATTTAGATTAAAAAATTATCGGCATACAACTTTTTATATCTTCTGAACAGTTAACGCAATACCTTGGTAATGCCAACATAAACATACACCACTAAGGTATTTTAAAAACTACTAGAGAAGAATTGGCTAACTTGCCACTTGCCAGTGCCCAATAATAAGCACTTTGGCACATGCAAAATCGTTAGAGAAATAACCTCTGGAATAATTGCTTTACTCAGCTTGTAGCTAACTTTAGTCACATTGGCATATTATCTTAATTTGTGCCCTACCATAAAGATCATTTCGCATGCAAACCTACAAATCAAACACTAAGGTGATGATCATGAACCTTCTCTCTCTCTCTCTCTCTCTCTCTCTCTCTCTCTCTCTCTCTCTCTCTCTCTCTCTCTCTCTCTCTGTTTTCAGTAAAAAACAAGTTTTGAATCAAGTGACTGTAATGTGTAAGAAGTACTTTTAAGGGGCTACCAAAACCAACAATGCACAATGTACTAAAATTTTATAATCCAAAAAAATGAAGATTTTACTTTAGAAAATACAAATCAGAGTGTGGTCCATAGCTAGCGAACAAACCATGTTAAAGATATATACGAAGTCAGATTGACAGAGAGAAAGTTTATCAGCCATAGCACACACAGGCACACACACGGGGATGTGTGTGTCACTTGTTTATCGCTGTACACATTGACAACTTTTTTTTACTCTAGTTGTACATGTGGATCAATAGGATATGGAATGAACAAGATGTTGGCTGCCAATTGCAATAAATTTTTTTTTTGTTACAAAACCGCTCTCTCCCTTTGATTTTAGTTGAGTAGGGAAGTAGAAAGAATATGTGAGTTTGAGGGCACATTTGTTTTACCCTCAAATGAGGATCATTAATTCCCTCAAAACTGTGAGAGAATAAATCAAATTTATTCTATTTTTTTACATTGAAGCAAACATGAAATAATAGAGAAGTGAGAATCATTTACTTACATCTTGTGAGATTTGAAATCATGCAGTGGGCTCTGCGATTTTGAATTACATGATTTGGGATCACTCTCTCTCTCTCATACATATGTATGTGGTGGTTCTCTACCATGATACCAAATGATAAATCCAAACGTACAGATGTGTTTAGCATACTTTATTTACTATCTTAGAAAATTTTATCATGTCTAATACACATAAGATTTCATTTTTGAGAAGGTGAAAATCAACGGCTCACAATTCATGAAAATAAGGGTGGTTTAAAAATGACAACATATCACACTTGAGTCAACTTTAACACCTAAAAATAATAAATAAAACATGATCCAGCAGCTAGATTTTGCTTTTAAAGCTTAGAACTATGTAAATCAAGTGTGAACCACCATAAGCTATGGTGGTACCCATAGAAGTGTCATACATACAATCTATATACCAGTGCTAAATATGGCACATTGCTAAATGAATATTTTATTGAATTTTTGGTGTTTTTTTTTTAATTATGATCATACAAATGTGTTCAACATGATTGATTTACTAGAAATCAACGCTTGGATCATGTATTTTGAATGAAAAAAAATGGTATTTAGAGCTTTAAAAATTTATAAAAATTATAGGTTGTTGATTTTTGAAACCTTATAAAAACCTATCCATGCATTGGAATTACTGATTCCCATAAAAACAAGCATATATCACATCTGTACCGTCAGAAATTTGAAAAAAAAAAACCAAAAATCCAATAAGATGATTCATTTAGTGCGTGTACACACACACACACACACACATATATATATATATATATATATATATATGTGTGTGTGTGTGTGTGTGTGTGTGTGTGTGTGTGTGAGAGAGAGAGAGAGAGAGAGAGAGATTTATATAGTCTGTTTAATGGGGATCGACCTTTGAATCATTGGATTCTGACATTTGTACAAAAATTTTTGGTGATTCAAAAATCGATGGTCATAGATGTACCAAATTGTCATGACTTAAAAAAATATACTTTTCTGTAAGAAAAACATAATCCAAGGGTTGATCCCTAAGAAATAGATTATGTTGAACACATCTAAGGAGTTAGCTTAAGTCAAAACAACTCTCACGAGTTTCAATTCATTGATAACCACTATGCACATCTGTAACAAAGATTTTTTTTAACATGGTCAAATTGCTATGGTTTGAACCTTATAGCCATTGATTTCACGTGATAAATTTGAAATTTGAAATTTTCTTATGTTTTATTAAGAAAATAATAAAAAATAACTTCATAAACATTAAAATTTGAAGTGCATATAATAAAATTTACAATATTGACGTGATGACACAAAACAAAAATAGTATAAACCATCACTCCAAAGTTTTAAACTCATTCCTTAGAGAAATGCATTACATGCAAGACGCAAATGTTAATTCATATTTTTAATGTTTAATCATGAAAGTGTAGCTTTTCAAAAATCCACCATTAACGAGAGAGAGAGAGAGAGAGAGAGGATGCAGGCCCCATGCCCTATATGTTATGTTAGATCAAAGGTCTGTTCAGCACAATCCAAGTCTAGCTCCAGTAAAGATTTATCCTACTTTAAAGAAAAAAAAACAACCAGCCAAAGGAAGAGATACTTAAAGTAACTATGATAACTAAATATTGTGGGAATCAAGAGATATCATCAAATAAGGAAATGCCAACAAGAAATATAATGAAGAATGGCTGAGGAGTCTTAATAATAAGAATTCTAGATATCTCCATTGTAATATAGGAAACTTATATTTCAAGTTTCTTTCTCACTTGAGCAGATAATGTACATATATACATTAATGGACTCCATTCTCTATGATAAGTGAAGAATAGAGAGCTTTACTGTGGATGTAGGTCATTTTTTGATCGAACTACATATATTGTGTCTTCTATCTTCTTGATCTCTTATATGTGGTTGTTTTTATGGTATCATAGTCACAAATCCGGTGTTCTCATGTCCTTGTTTGTTGTTCTCTGTTCGTGATGTAACACTCACCCAGTTCAGGTCACTGATTGTCAACCAATCCTTCAAGAAAATCCAACTCCACCAGTATTATCTCTGGAACCTCCTTTTTCATGCCAAGCAACCTTCATCGTTATTTTGCCATCAAATTAACCTCAGAGAAGTACCTTCTTTGGGAATCTCATTTTATCTCTATCCTACACACTTATGGGTTGATGGGATATGTAGATGGCAGCTAGACTACACCACAGAAGCTTCTTAAAAACTCGTCTGAAATTAACCCTACCTACCTAGAGTGGTTGAGATATGACCAGCTGATTCTAAGTTGAATTATATGCTCGTTGCCTGAGTTGATTCACACTCAAATTGTTATATTAGACTGCTGAAAATTATACCTTAGTAGGTCAGGCAATTGAGATTGAACTAGTGGACTCGGAGGCACGGGTAATTAAATGCATTGTCTTTCAAATGAATGTTGCCCCACTTAGGATCAAATCCTCAATGCAATGGGTATTTGTTCAACTACATTGTCAAGATACAATCGAGCTTTCACCTTCTTGCGAATGTTCGGACTACGCCCTGCACTGGGTGATCCCAACAACCTGGATATGGACCACCTTGAACAACCTCTTGACTAGGGTTGAATTGGGTATGGATCCTGAGTTTAGATCTAGATTCTAACAGTAATTGGTTCAGGATTCAAACTATAACTAGATATGGGTCTGATCAGCAACTCGATATGGATTTTGGATAGAGATCCAAACTATAACAGATCTGGATCTTAAGACTAGATCTAGATCCGAACCATAACTAGATCTTAATCTAAATCACAACTAGGTCTAAATCCGAACTGATACTGGATCTAGGCTAAATCAGATCTGGATCTCTACCTGAATTTGGGTCAAACCCAAGAGAGAGAGAAGCACCAAAATTAAACAGAGCTTAAGATAGAAAGGAAAGAGCAGTGATGGATGAGAAATGAGGCAGGGGAATTGGGTTTATATAGGCCCCCAAGTCTCATTAAAGGGTCATAAGACAAAACATCTAGCCATTATGGGCCATGGTTGGCCAAACGGTTGGCCATGAATGCTCAAAATCACTAGCCTAAAGAGGGTGCAAAAGTTGAACACAAACGACCTTGAAAGGTCCAAGGTCAACTTTGAGTGAGTCAAAAGTCAACGATCAATGGGTCCAAGGATAAGGGCAGTAGATCTTGGAACATTTGGGTCTTAATGGCCATGCAATCTGAATCCGAAACCAAAACCGTAAACCGCAAACTCAAACCCAAACCCAAACCCAAACTCAAATCTAAATCTATATAATGTTTATGATCCAAGATTCAAGGTTTGTTTATTGTCCAAGATCCATGAAGGCCATGCCCTCTAAGGCACCACCCTTCTATATAAAGACAAAAAAAGTTCCTAATCTTTTAATATGGGACTAAACTTTTGTAGAGAACCCTACACCCACATACATAGGAAAAAAAAAAAACCTAAACTTAGGTAGTTTTGAGCTAAAATTCAACAATCCTCCATGTAGATCAAAACTATGAGAAAAGGACTTAAGAGGCTGTTTGCGAAGATTATGTACATAAGTGCAGGTATCTTTTGGGTTTGAATCCTCACATTAGTGTTACTTAGTCTTAGTCAGTTTAGGACCCCAATAGCATTAGCTTTGAATTGAGAATCATAATTAACCTTCAAGACGCAGTAACGTACACTTTCACTTCAAGTAGTCATAGTGTATTTACCAATATATATATATATATATATATATATATATATATATATATATATATACATATATATATATAAGTTACACATTAAGGGTCCTATGTTGTATCTTACTTTCATGAGTGCTTTAGAGACAAAGTTCAAGTCCCATAGAAGGTGACCCCTACCTTCACACTCACATAAGTAAGTTCATCAAGGATGTAAATCTGTTTGAAACACTCTAGCCATAAGGCCTATGGATCTTATTAAGAGTTTAATTTAAACTCAACCTTTTTACACAGATTTCGAGCACTTGACATCAGAAATAAAAAATTTATTAAGTACTCAATCCAATCACTCAAAGACCTGTCATAAATCATATGATTCAAGTATATAAAAAGAAGAATCAACTTTATTACCCAAATTGAGTTTGAATAACCCATTTGTGACACAACCTTTGCCTACAAACTTATGGTTATTCGACAGTATAATATTGTTGAATTCCATTACAACTTTGAAACCATGAGTTGTAAGCAGATAGGAAAATACAAAAAAATTTGTGATGATAGGTACGTGATATACATTTTAGAGGGTTAAACATTTTCCGAAGTTAAAGTGAAGTTTTACACTCCCTTTTCCATGAACTTTAGCTTCATGTTTATCTCTCATATATATAATATGGTCTTCCCCCATAGTTTCATATATTTTAAGCATACTTTTATCATTGCATAAATGGATCATTGATCTAGAATCTACATACCACCATTTATCTTAATTAATCATAAATATCTCACTAACTATAGTCACTAAGTCATCATCAGGTTTATTAGCTTTATTGCCTTAGAATTTTTTCTTGTATTGGCATTCTCTCGCATATTGACCTGGTTTTTCACAAGTATAGCAGGAAGCAATATTTTTTTTTTAGCATCGAATTTGGATTTCTTGTTATTGTTCTTAAGTTCGGGTTTGAACCTTGGTTTGCATTCAACCATATTTACCTTAACAAGAACTTCTTTTAGTTCATCTTTCTTATCTCGAGATCGAGGTTCCTCCTCGATTCTAAGATATTAAAAAAGTTGTTCTAAGGTAAACTCCTATTATTATATTTTAATTTATTTTGATAATCTTTTCAAGATTGGGGTAATTTCTCAATGATTTCAGCCACCTAGAATGATTCATCAAGGTTCATACCTTCAAATATAATCTAATTAGCCAAGATCTGAATCTCATGGACTTGAGGTAGCAATGGCTTATCATCAAATAATTCAAAATTCATCTACTTATTAACCAAAACTTATGATTTCTTGTATCTTCTGTTTTGTACTTGCTTTCAAGGGTTTCCCACAACTTCTTTGTAGTGTTGACTTCTGAGTAGAGGTTGAACATGGTGTCATAGGGAGCATTCAGTATGTATCCACGACACACGAAGTCATTATGTTTCCATTTTAGTCTCTTATGGTTTTCAACAATGATTTTGTCCTCCCATTCTTTTGGATAGTCCTTTGTGAGCACGTACGCTACTTTTGCAGTCGTGAGGAAGATGAACACCTTGTGTTGTCATTGTTTGAAATTGGTACCATCAAACTGGGACAATTTGGGCAGCTCCTGGTTTCCAACCTTCATAATCGTCATGTTCAAAACTATCGCTTGAATTTTTTTGAAAAATATATCTTACTTAGTGGGTCAGGCAACTGAGATTGAATCGATAAGCTTGGAGGCACGTGTAAATGCATTATCTTTCAAATGATAGTTGCCCCACTTAGGATCAAGTCCTCGGTGCAATGGGTATTTATGCAACTATGCTCCTAGGATACAGCTGAGCTTTCACCTTCTCGCGGATGATCGGATCATGCCTTACACTGGGTGATCCTAATAACCTCAACACAGACCACCTTGAATAGCCTCTTGACTAGGGTTAAATTGGGTATGGATCTTGGGTTTGGATCTGGATTCTAATAGTAACTGGGTCAGGATCCAAACTATATATGGATGTGGGTTTGATCAGCATCTAAATCTAGATCCTCGATAGTGATCAAAACTATAATGAATCTAAATCTGAAACTAGATATGGATCTAAGCTACAACTAAATCTAAATCCAGACTATAACTAGATATGGATTTGAACTGGGGTTAGATTTGGGCTAAACCAGATCTGGATCTCTACTTGAATTTGGGTCTAACCCAGAAGAGAGAGAAGTACCAAAATTAGACAGAGAGAGAAAAATTCTCAACTTGAGAGAGAGGAGAGCATGGTATAGAGAAGAGAGAGCATTGAGGGATGAGAAATGAGGAGGGAGAGCTAGGTTTATATAGGCCCCCAACCCTCAGGCCTCATTAAAGGGTCATATGCCAAAATGTTTTGCCATTATGGGCCATGGTTGGCCAAACGGCTAGCCATGAATGTCCAAAACAGCTAGCTAAGGAGAGCACAAAAATTCGACAGAAACTACCCTAAAATGTCCAAGGCTGACCTTGACTAAGTTAAAGTTAATGGTCAACGAGTATAGGAATAAGGGTGACAGATCTTGGAATGTTTGTCTTAATGGCCATGCAAGTCGGTTTGGATAATATATGAACTAATTCAAAAGGGATAAATGCATAGTATTATGGCTTGGTCAATGGACATATATGGACTTGGGATCAAAATCGTCCAAGTGCCAAAAAGGTTAAACCCTAGTCAAATCAGACCGAACCAAATTGAGCTAAACTAGATCAGGTCTGAATCTGAATCCGAATATGAATATGAAACCGAAAACCCAAATCCAAATCTAAATATAAATATATATTGTTTGTGATCCAAGATTTGTTCAAGCTCAAAATCTAATCTGAATCTGAATCCATAAACCGCAAACCCAAACCCAAACCCAAACCCAAATATAAATATAAATATAAATATATGTTGTTCGTGATCCAATTGTGCTTGAAGGTCATGCCCTCTAAGGCACCACCCTCCTATATAAGGACAAAGAAGGTTCCTACAACTTTTAATATGGGACTAAAATTTTATAGGGAATCCTACACCCACATACATAGGAAAAATGGAATATAAACTTAGGCAGTTTTGAGCCAAAATCCAACATAAACTCCTCTCATTCGTTTTGGATGACCCTAAAGAAATCCTATATGGCTTAGTCAAAGTCTTGCATCATGCAATTGAAATCTCAATTGCAGGAGCTTAAAAAGGTAGTGAAACCATAGATAAGTACTCTTAGCAGGCTAGGGCTATTGTCCATCAGCTTGCCATGGAATCTAAACTTGTTGAAGAAGATGACATGATTCTTCATATCCTATATGATCTACCAAGTGAATATTTTGCTTTTAAAATGTCCATAGAGACTTGTTCAAAACTAGTTACTTTAGACAAACTCTACAACCTTGTACTAGTTTAGGAAACACACCATAAAAATAGTAATGAGCCTTCTATTGAGCATGTTGCTCTAGTAGCCAATTTTAATACTGGGCAGGCTAGTCGTGGTAGAGGAGGACATGGGTATGGCCATGGAAGAGGTAGACCAAGTGGTAGGTTCAACAACTATGAAAATCAAAATGAAAGATTAGGTGGACCTAGAGTTGTACTTCAATACAGTGATAAACTAGGTCATATGGCATGCCAATACTATCAAATTATAAATCCAAGAAAAGGAAAGTTAGTTGCTCTAACTACTCTTCATGTTGTCATGCATGCCAGCATTTCAGTTTATAGTGACGAAGGTTGGTATCCATACATAGGTGCCACCCATCATGTCACTAATGACATCAACAATCTGCTAATACATGTTGAATATCAAGGACCTGATTTGGTGAAGATTTGAGATGGTTCAGGTTTGAAAATACAGCATGATAGTTCTAATATTCGACTTCACATATTTTTGAAAGATATATTGCATGTGCCTAGCATTACCAAAAATTTAATGTCAGTTTAAAGATTTTGTAAGAATAATAATGCATTTTTAAAATCTCATGTTAATCACTGCTATGTAAAGGATCACTTCATAGATAATCAACTTCTTCAAGGATCAAGTAAAGAGGGCCTCTATAATATCCATATTGACAATGAATCAAAAGAAGCACATGTTGAGGAAAGAACAACTATAGATAAGTGGAGCATGAGGCACTACAATGATAAAGGACTTTAGCAACGACATTTGTGGCTGCTATTAGCAAAAATGTCATTGCAATTGATTCAATAGTAGTGACATATATGGCTACATATACCTGGCTATTGTTGCTCTTCCGCAGCCAAAAAATTTGGTCATTGCTATTGGTAGCACTATTAGCAGCCACATTCCCAGTGGCTACTATTGATTCAGCCCATAGCAATGACCCCAATTGACAACGACTTCCTAAGTAATCATGATGACTTTATAAGTGGTTGCTATTGTTAGCAATAGTAGTGACAATTAAATAACATCTATTAACATGTAAGGGCCACACTAAACTTGGTATGCAAAATATGTAAACTGGTATGCATTAAGATTTTCATAGGTTATTTTTTTCTTAAAATTTTACCATACAGATATGATCTAGATGCATGGTTTTATAGAAACAGACTCTTGGATCATCCAATTACGATGTATAAGAATGATCTTTTAAGGCTAAACAATCAATGGCTCATAATTTTTATAAATATGCAAGCGTAAAAAATCATATTTCTTGAACTAATTACGATGATCCAATAGTTGATTCCAAGCAAATGGACAACGCGCAATGCATCTGCAGGGTTAGATTTATAAAATAAAAACTATGAAAATCTTGATTCATACCAGTTTATAACTTTTGTTAGTTTACATATTTCAGTTTCCCTTGATCTAAGGTAACTAAAATATGTAAATTGGTATATACCAAGATTTTTATAGTTTTTTTCTAAAATTTCAATGTACGAATGTGATCTTGATGCATGGTTTTATAGAAATAGACTCTTGGATCATTTGATTATGATGTATAAGAATGATCTTTTAAGGCTTGAAAATCAATGACTAGAATTTTCATAAATATGCAAGCATAAAAAATCATATTTCTTGATAATGTTAATAGCATCAACATTACTTTTTGGCTGCTATTGAAAAGGTAAATAACAGTGGCATTATATTGTGGCTGCTAAAAAATGTTAACAGCAGCTACTTAAAAGTCATTGCTATTTTCTTTCAAATAGCAACCACTTTTGTGGATGACTATTTAAAAAATCTTTACTAATACTTGCGTATTAGCAGCCACTAAAAGTGTAGCCATTATTGCTTACCCAACAGCAGCCACTAATGTGGTTGTAGTAGATTATTAAAGGCCACTTGAGAAAGTGGCTGCTAGTACATGTGTATATGTTGCCACCTTTAATGTCATCGTTATTGCCCACCCAACAACAATCACTTTTATGGCTGCAATAAATTATTAGAGACTAATTTAAAAAATCACTACTAATACATGTGTATTAGCAGCCACTAATGTGATTGTAGTAGATTATCAAAGGTAACTTGAGAAAGTAGCTGCTAATACATGTGTATTAGCCACCACCTTTAATGTCTACACTATTGCCCACCCAACAACAACCACTTTTGTGGCTACAATAGATTATTAGTGGCTAATTTAAAAAATCTCTACTAATATTTGTGTATTACAACCACTAAAAGCGTGGTTGTTATTGCTTAACCAATAGCAGACTCTAGTAGATTATCAAAGGCCACTTGAGAAAGTGGTTGTTAATACCTATGTATCTGTAAAGACCCCAAATTTTCACTCACTTTCTCCAACACTTTCTCACAATCATCGCATCCTGTCCTCTGAGATCTTCAGAGGGCAAAACGGTCAATTTTTGAGCCTGGACCATGCAGAAGTCCAAATTTCATTTATAATTTCCAAAAATTCCATATTCTGACTCAAATCTTCACTTTCAGTCGCAGATTTCTAAAATCATACTCATATCAGGAGACAAGAATCTCCAATTCCTGGTTCAAAATTGAATTCCCCTAAACATGTCTCTGCATGTCATCGTATAACAATTCATATCATTTTACTGCACAACATGTCATTTTGAGGTCCAGAACTCGTGATTTTAAAATTCTTAATCCAGATTTGAATTTTAAACTCTTTTCAAATCAATTTCCAACCCCTGGGTCTTCAAAATTGCCATTTTTTCTCCATTTTAACCCCCAAGACCCTGAATTTCAAAATATTTTCTCAGAAAAACAATCTGGATAATTTTCAATATTGATTTTCAAATTTTGTCAGCTGGACCGGCTCTGCCTAAAGGAGGGGACGAAGCTCTAAACCTATAATTTCTATTCCAAATTTTGCAAAAAGGCTTTGAATTTCATAAAATCTCTTTATTCACCCCTCCTACCAACAATTACAAATCGTTTTCATAAAAGTGCTTTGGAAAACACCTTCTTTTAAAAAAAATCGCAATTAAGTCAGGTATTATTTTGTAATTGTTAATTAGTTTAAAGTTTTATGAAAATTCCAAAAAGAGGTTTAAGTTCTCCTTTTTCCCTTTTAGTCCTCGTTTTTTAATTTCAATCAATCAAAAGGCAATGTGGGGCCCACCCTGAGGTGGCGCCACATCTAGAACTTGTTTTTTTTATTTTGTTTTATTCAAAAACACGTGGGGTCCACTCCTAAAGTGACACCACTTCAAAAACTCAAAAAAAAAATAGGTTTTTAGCTTTTGCTTAGCTTATTGAAAAAGCCTAGAATTGAGGAGCCATCCCCTCTGAAGTGGCGCCCCTCTAAAAAAAATAGTTAGGGTTTTTACTTTACTAATTAGATTTTAAAGATTTTTGAAATTAGACTAGATATAGATTGCTAATTAGTATTTAGTTTAGAACTTTAAAATTCCAAAAACAAATCGGATGTGGGCCCACCTTGAGTGGCACCACATCCAAAAGCTCTCTTTGTTTTATTTTTTGAAGTTATCTTAGAACTAACATGTAGTCCATTCCAAAGTAGCATCATTTCAAAAAAAATCAAAATTTTGGTTTAACCTTTTAGTTAGGCTTTTTAAAAGTTCAAAAAAAAAAAAAGGGCAAAGATCGTCCCCCTCCCTAGACTTTAGGAAAAGTAGTTTAATTTTTATTATTTTTTTTCTTTTCTCTTAGTTACTTTAGGAAAAACTTAGGTTTATTTAAACCCTCTTGATCGACCCTTGAGAGGCGGCTTTGGCTTTTTCCTAATTTCTCTCCTTTCTCCCAAACTTCTCTCCTCTTTCCTCTCTATCGCATGGCTCCACTCCTCCTTCCTGGACACGTGGTAACAGTCCTTCCTCCTTTTTCCTTCAGCCAAAAACTCAAGAAGCAGCTTCTATTGCTGCTACAGCCTTCCCAAACGTTACAGCCATACACCAAGCTCTCCTTCTCCCTGCTTCCTTCAGCCAAACAGACAAGGACCAGCTCCTTCATTGCTGTTACGATTTCAACTGGTGCAAAAGATCCCAAGGTAATATGATTTTCCAGCACTTTACCTTCATGTTCGATTTTTATTAAATTGGATCTCGTTGCAATTTGCTAGAAGGAATAAATGTATCGTGAATACCCATTTGAAATCAAATTTTAGCATAATAGATGAGTTCAAATGATATAGTTGGAATGCTTTCACATTTTGACTACGTGGATGAGATGGTTCATCCTTTTAATGGACCGAACCTCCCATTCCAATAGTCTACATCAATGGAATATCATATCTCCCTTTTATTTTTAGATTTACTATCATATTTCATATAGTTTTAATGTTTTGCATCTAGGTTCATTTCAATATTTCACAGTTTTTCTTTTTCTTTTTCTTTTTTTTTCGTATGACTTAGCTTTTGTCAATATTTGAATTAGGTTTTGCCTAGGCATATGATACTGTTGTGATTCCATTGTAAAATCTTGATAAATTCATAATAGCGATCTGTATATGTCCCTAATCTCATAAAATTTTTGGATCATTTTATGGTCTGTACTCTTATAAAAAAAATTAAAGAGCTAAATCGGAATCAAACACTATACAACATTATTAGTTCAGTGCCATCAGATTGTAAAATCAAGATTTCCCTCATGGGAAATCCAATTTATGATTTGTGAAATGCACCATTTTCATAGGTAAGACTAGTTCTTGATCTAATTTTATGAGACTTTTTCGACATACATTATTATTTTCTGTAAATCCTTTTCACAAGCCCTATTGCAAAAGCCTGTTAGGGAACTCCAACGCCATTGACTGACTTAGGTCAATCATAACCCCAGATCTCGTAGATCTGTTGCAAGGTCTGTAAAAGTGCAATGTTGTTATCCAGATGTCTACTATATGATTCTAAAATTTTGTGAGTTTTTGAATGGATTTGATATTTTTTCCATGATTTTAGGATAAACTTGTATTTTTATTGCCTATTCCTGTTTAGGTGAATTAGGTCTCTGTTATCTGATTCATTTTTCAGTAACAGTGGGTTGAATCCTAAATCTATCAAGATGAAACATGCTTCTCTGCTCACTGACAATACTCTCTTAATTTTTCATGAATTTTGGTGATGGATTAGCATTTTATCCCTTTTAAAAACTAATTCTGTTAAGTGCATCCAAATCCGACTTGCATTGTCATAGTCATATCTCTCCGACCACAGATCGGATCTTGGGACTGTAAAAATAAAAAATGTTTGCCTTTCTGTCTATCTGTTGTATGCGAAATTTCATAGATTTTCAGGGTGATTTGATAAGTCATTGTTGTGTGATACTACGTTTGGTTAAGCGACCACAGGCCAAAAGTGGTCGATTTATTGCATGCTATGTGTTTCACATGATTAGCCCCGATGAAAATCTCGAATTTTCATTCTGTGTTTAGGATTAATTACATAAGAATGAGGGATCATTTTAGGGTCTAGAGTCCTTTCAAAATTTCATTTGATAAAAATATAGGAATCAAGTATCTGTGGAGTAGTCACTTGCGTGAAATATAAGCTAAATTCAATATTTTGGCGAGATTTTTAAAAACTTTTATGATTTTAGGGTTTTATCATGCATGTCATCATTCCATCAAGGTTCATAGCCGATTTTATCATTATTTATATCTATTTAAATTTCAAATTTTTGAAATTTGACAAAAATTTCTTCTAAAAACCCTAATTTCAAAGTCACAACTTTGTTATCAGGGGTGTTTTGGTCAATTTTACCATGATTTTGAAATTTCAAAATTGTTATTTTCATGTTTTTGTGCATTCATATTATTTTAATTATATTTATATCAATGAGATATGAAATCAGGTTTATATCTAGATAAATCCGACAATTTTTTAATATTATCAGAAAATTATGGAAAAACCTACATGTCTATACTAATCCAATTTCTAGTTTTGCAGGGACATTCAAAAGGAGGAGTTAAATTTCCTTTTATTTTTATTTCTTTTATTTTATCGATGCAAATGTAAAATATAAATTTGGAATAAGAGTTACTTTTATGCTTAGACTAGGGCGCATAGCATATAGTTTACTTCTGTAATATCCTGATATGTGAATCATGCATTTTTATTTAAAAATCACTATGGATGAATACGAATGACACGTGCACTAACTCTTAGGGAGTTGACAAACTTGGTGAAATCTATATTTATGGTCATAGTCAGAATACATATGAGACCCATATTTGACATCTTCCTATTAGCCACACTGAGCTTACACTATTAGGCTACTTTTAAAAGTCATAGCATATTTCACATTTTGCAACAAAAAAAATGTTTTGGAATTAAACAAGTTAAATTCCAAACATATTTACGGCCATAATCAGAATATGTAAAGAATTTACTTTGATTTAATTCTAAAATACACATTTTTCAATGAGACTCTCAGAAATTTCCTAAATATCTTCATAAAAATTCATTCATCCATTCAAGTATTCTACATCATGGAATTATATGCATTTCTTTTGTTTTTCTCAAGAAAATTCCATTTTAAGAAAATTGATTTCTCAAAGATACCCTGAAATTCCTTCAAAATTTTCTCAAATTTTGAATTTTCCATTCTCAAGAAGAATTCCAAGATTTCTCAACAATTTTCCAAAAGCCAGAATCGATTTTCAAATTCTCCATGCTAGAATTCCTAGAATTTTGATTTTCCAAGGTTTGATTTCCCTTCTTCTTAAAAGGATTCCCAATGAATTTTCTATAATTTGTCAAAAATCAAAAATCGATTTTCAAGATTGGAATTCTCAAAAGGTGCTTTTTCTTGAAGTTATTTATTATCCTATAATTAGAATTTCTCAAAATCTCTTCCATTTTCCAAGGATTTTCACGTATTTTCCAAAGACTTTCATTCGTTCATGATTTCCCAAAGTGCAGTTTCCAAAATTAAGAAGGTCAATTTTCTTCAAAGTTTTCTCAAGATTATCAAAATTATCAGATACAGATATAGATATATAGATCCAAATATAGAATAGGTACATATCGCATCTGAGATCTTTCTACAGGGAGTTGCGGTATCAACTCATATGGCCATGTCCTATTCGGGGGAATAAAATGGGGATTGTCTCTAGGAGAGATGGCTGAGTGGTTGATAGCTCCGGTCTTGAAAACCGGTATAGTTACGAACAAAGAACTATCGAGGGTTCGAATCCCTCTCTCTCCTTTTGCTCGTTGAATATAGATTATCAAAATTGTCAGGGTTTCCTTCAGAAATCGATTCCTCTTTCTTTCCTCAGAAACATTTTCCATCATTTTCCCAGATATTTTCAAAGCATACATCATATTTTTCCAATGTGCATTTTATAAAATCTCATGACACAGACCTGAATTCTCTGTGCATCTAAGATAGAACATCAATTTTGATAATAGAGTTAAGCTAAGCACTCTTTGATCCTCGTACCGACAGGCGAGCCCCATCCTACTGATTTTCCTGCTATCTTAAAAACGGAGATGAGTATTTTCAAAACAATTTTCAAACTTTGGTCGAGTTTGACTCGCAGAATGGTTCCCCTTTCTTCCGTAGGGAAGGGAAAAATTTTGCGATGATAACAGTATCAACCACCACCTTTAATGTCGTCGTTATTGCCCACCCAATAGCAGCCACTGTTTTGATTCGCTGCTAAAATGTCTCCGCTATTGCTACCTATTCTTGCAGTGAGGTTTGATCATTTGTGTAACACCTTGATTTGGGACCTTTTGAGTATGGGTTTGTGGGTATTACTTTCTATAGTGAAATACTAAAGTAGCACACAAAAACATGGCATAAATTTTTTTCCCAAATTTAAAATATTATAATCTCATAACCAGGGTCATATTAGCTAAATCATCCAACTCAAAAGCACATATTTACATAAGGTTCAATAAATAAAGGCAATAAAGTAAAAGTCTCTTTACGGCTCCCTGGCCATCTGCGAACACCTGTGGAGGAAGCAACTACATCAACTTACCTCAGGTAGATCATCTAGAACCTATAATTATAATTATTAAGGAGTGTGAGTCTAAAACTCAATAAGGAATAATTATAAACAATTGAATACTCTAACTTACAATTGTAGTGACATCTAAGCCCCTAGTCTTAGTTTAGTTTTCATCACAAAACAAACAAGTCTATTTCTTTTAAATTTATCCATTAACTTTCTCAATCTCTTAAGTTAGCATTCACTCAATGCTAACTATTAAACTAGATTGATTATACTAATTCTACGATGTTGGGCATAGCAACCCGTATAAAATACTCTAATTATATGATGTTGGCTAGACTATTAACCACTTTGAGTGATCCCGGTCGGAATCGCTAGGCACTGCAATGAAAGAGGACCCCACCAGTAGCTAGCAGGACAGTCAAATTGATGAGTTATACATGTCCCTAAGGTTCGTAGTTCATGCTATATCCTGATTTGCCTAGAATCATACTCACTGTGTGAAAATAACCCCTATGATATTTTATGAAACTCTTGCTTTCCCACGTGAACTACCTCAAGTTCACTTTCTCTCTCTCTCAAGTTTCTCATAATATACCTAGGGTTATGATATGCATAAATACCTAAGCATGCAGAAGATATAGTATATTTACATCGATGTAGTGTCTCTATATTAATAAATCACTAGTGGCTCATGCTTATGGCAGCTATTACTTTG
Source organism: Nuphar pumila (assembly GCF_984573655.1). Lineage (NCBI taxonomy): Eukaryota > Viridiplantae > Streptophyta > Magnoliopsida > Nymphaeales > Nymphaeaceae > Nuphar > Nuphar pumila. Next base: position 71,281,567 of record NC_143264.1, on the reverse strand, counting down.
ACGCCCATCAGGTAGCCATTTTCATCCATCACCTCTTTCGGGATTTATGGGGTTAAGTCTAGCATACTAAGATAAATTGAATCTCACAATAAACAAAACTAAAAGAAGGGACTCACGAAAATTACTTAAATACTCAATTTTATTCTCATGCATGTAATTCTATGTTCTTAGGCTCAGAATATGTATTTTTGTCTAAAATACAATATTTCTCTAATCATGCATATCATATTAAAGCTCAACAATACATGAAATCATTTTTTGCATGATAACAATACATAATTTATAGAAATACAACTACATAACATGCAAGGTAAAGATTACATTTTCAAGTATATATAATTTCATGCAACTATCTCATACATGCAAACAAAAACATTGTTTGTTGTTAACTAGACATGCTTATAATATCCCTTACCTCGAATGCAAGTGTTGAACTCTAACCTACAATTGAATCTCTCATAGTAGTAATAGTAGGAACTAATCATCACACAATTATGTTCATATTAATAAACATATATTCTCTATACTTTATCAAAATTATCAAAATAACCCTGACAAAGTGGTCTGTCAAACCTCAATTATTGTGCCTATAGTTTGGCCATAACCATAAGACATATAAATTCTTCTCTATATCACAAATCTAACACACCAAACCTCACTCAATTCTAAGTTCAGGATGCAAAGTTACAACCATTTTTCTAATTAGATATCAAGTCACATATACAAGAGTAATTTAGACATTTCAACTCCCTATGGTCTGACTCGACTTAGACCGAGCTCAGACTGAGTTTAGTACACTGGGTTTACTCAACCTAGTTTGAGCCCAACTAGGTTCAGGTTCAGACCCAACATAACTCTCTAAGTCCCATATTAGATTCACTCACTCAGTGATGTCAATATGTTCCAACTAAGAACATACTAGGTTGGTTCAATTATGTTCCAATCAGAGACAGACTAGACTGGATCCAATTCAGTTCTTACCTAGATCTAAAACTCACCCGCATGGGCATAGACTGGATCTAGACCCAGGACAATCTGAGTCTGCTCCAACCTGAACCAGATATGGCCAATTGGATCTAACTAGACCGAAACCTAGCCTAGTCCAGTTTAATCCAGGTCCATCATAAGAAACTGATACAGGGCCCAACCCATCTTAGTTCTCATAATTTTTTTTTTATTCCTTGACCATGCTTGGTCTGGGTTGAACCCGAACCTAGTCGATCCTCGACCTGGCTTGACCTAGACTGGGTTCATGCCCAGACTAGTTTGAGTCAGGTCAACTCGATCTGATTTAACCCAGACCGAGTCAGTCGGACCTTCTTTTGAGAATGGTTAAAACTGTTGTTTTTTTATTCTATTAACATTATATATATATATATATATATATATATATATATATATATATATATATATATATATATATATATATATATATTAGTCTCTATCTAGTTTGAACCCAGAATGAATCGATCTGTGGCTTTTAAAGGAAGCCAAGACAGAGGGTGCCTCTTTTGCCTCATCGCCCTCTCTCTTTCTCAACTGAATGGCACCGACAACCCAGGTGGCTAAGATAGAGGTGCCCCCTCTGTCTCACCATCTCTTTCCCATGTTGGTCAACGCTGACAATTTGATTGTTGTCGGTGGCTAAGACAGAGGGTGCCCATCCTTTGCCTCGCCCTCTCTCTCTATTCTCACTTAAACAACATAAGTGGGAAGGTTTTTTTTTTACCTATCGACGACGGTGTTGCTTTCCCTCTCTCCTTTTGTATCTCAATCTCCCTCTCAAACTCTCTCTCTCTCTCTCAACTCTGTGCAACTTCCACTCTCTATTTTTTTTAGGATACGATGGGGTGGAGGGGTCTATGAGGTTTCTTAAATAGAAACCTCACAATCGTGGGAGCCCCCCCATGCTCCCACTCTCTCTCAAATCATGGAAGGCCTCAATCCAGATAAGGAATCGTTCCTTATTTTGAGGAACAATTTCTCAATGTTTATCTCAATCTCTTTTTAAAATTTTAATATTTTTTTAACCGTGCATGATACTAGTTTTATAAATCTACCCCCCCCCCCCTCCTTAAAAGAAGATTTGTCCTAAATCTTACCTTAAAGCAAATATGAAAACTATTCTCGGATGTGTGTCTCGCACTCCCAAGTGGACTCATTATTGCTGTGATGTTTCCATCTAACTAGCACTAGTGGTATTGCTTTAGAAATACATATGCATACTCTTGCACTACCTCTACATCCACTACTGTGAGGTTGTCTTTTTTCTCAGTCTTCATGTAGGCTATAATTCCAACACATCATTCTCCAATATATGATATAATTGTTGGTTTGGCAAACTTCCTAACATCCTAAAATATGGAGGTTGGAGTCTAGGGGTTTGAAAACTAACACACTTCCTTCTATAGTCAATAATGGCTTAATGGTTGGATAACCATGTTATGCCTAGAACCACATCTATATCTTTGAATTCTAATTACAGAAGGTTTACTAATAACTCATGTTGGTCTATATGCACAACATAGTTCTTATTCTCAATGTTACCATGTTAGAATCTCTTATAGGTGTTTCCATCCGATAAATAATGTGTAATTGTTATGGTGCAACTGGTAGCAATTTTACAAAAGATGAAGTGGTGAAGCTATGTGTGGCTTCAGAATCAAATGACACATGTGAAAAACTCCAAAGATATAAAGTGTACCTTTCGCCACATCAGGGTTGTCAAGGGCTTCTTGGAGGGTGGTATCATACACTCGATCAAAAATTGTTGGCTTCTACTTCTGGGTTGAGTTGTCCCTTTGGTCAGGTTAAGGATATTTATTGGCATAGTGACCCCTCTGATTGCAATTATAGCAACTGACATTCTTCACTTCACATTGTCCTTTTTGTTTTTGCATGTCACAAGTCTTGCACTTGTCATTAGGATGGGTTTGGTCATGCATCATCTGCCACTTTGCCTGATGTCTGCCTGAAGTATTATCCTCTTGTTTGTGGTCATGCATACTATTTTGACCTCCAAAGGGCATCTTGTGACTCTAATAGTAACTTCCATCATACTAAAACTTTTTTTGAGAAGTCACAGGTACATCTTGTCTGTTGGATTTGAGTTTTTCCTTTGTCCTGGGCTTCTCTTTTGTCATCTGATCCCCAAACTCATACCTTGATGCAAGATCCACAAGCATACTGTACTTCTTGACTTGTAGTGGCTCTACCTACCTTAGAATTTTGGGCCTTAATCCCCTCTGGTAGCGTCTGCACTTTTCCTTCTCCACCACCACCAATGACTTCACGGAGTAGAAAAGAGAGTTGAATTGGGTTGTGTATTACGCCACTGTCATGCTCCCTTGGTGCAACTTCCTAAATTATTTTTCTTTCTCTATTTTCTTTCTCCTAAAAAAGAATTACATGTTGAACCTCCTTATGAAAGTAGACCAGGACAAGTAAGTGTCTGATTTCAATGTATCTTGGATGGCTCTCCACCAGTGTTCAACATCAATCTAAGGTTAGATATGTCCACCCAAACTCGTTGCTCCTTCGAGCACTGAATGAGCTTTCAGCCAATGCTTTATCTACTTGCATCAATCATTTTTTCACAGTAACACCATCTGGGGTGCCCTTCAACAGTCGAGGTTGCATATACTTAAACCTTTCAGCCCAAGAAGTAACACTCGTAATCATAGTTTAAGGCTGACCCTATTATGTACATGTGGTCTGTAGCAGCTCATACAGGATCCGGACATTACTCTGGAGGTACTACTATGTTCACTTCTACAGGACTTCTCTCTGAAGAGACTGGTAGAGCCTCCATACTCTCTGATTTGTAACTGCACAGAAAATGACTACCCGATATGCAGGATGAAATGGGTGTTCATCTAGAAGGTACACTTTCACACTCACTATTCCCAAGCACTGCATATGGTTGAACCCGCTTACGTCTGGCAGCATGCATCTCCTTCGATAGATACAAAGTCCCTCTACTAGTGGCCATTATATACTATATTGCAATTCGCTATAAGTGCATCTTATTAAAGTATTTAGTTATATTTATACGATGATCACAAAGATTTTTTTAATAAGCATTTTATTAAAATTTCAATGTAGTACGCTGGTGAAAGCATAAAAAATACTAAACTGATTAACACTAAAACCACTTAGGTTTATTTACATCTAAGATAAACTAAACTTAAACTAAAATTCCCTTTATATTTGTTGAGGTTATAGCATTAAAGATCTAATCTGGCTCATAGGTGGGAGAATCTGGAGTGTAGGGCTCTCTGTCTTCTAGTTCACATGATGAGTTTTTATGGTTTACCAGTACTCAAGGTGGTACAAGACTACCTTCCCTAGCGTGCACCTCAGTCTAGGTTGCAGCTAGTGGTGCTTGATAAGGGACAAAAGCCTAAGTCTACAGGAATACATAAAAATAGGTAGAGAAGGTATAGTTACTCATACCACTGCCATTTTCCTCTCCTCAACCTGCATCTCCATGGCCATGGTTGTCACCTTTGTGTTGGCAGCTGCCAACCCAACTTGGCTACTGATAGATCTCCTAAAACCCACAATTACAATTATTAAGGAGAGTGAGTCTAAAACTCAGTAAAGAATAATTATAAACAATTGAAGACTCTAACTTACAACTATAGTGGGCTCTAAGTGCTTATTATTAGTTTAATTTTTATCACAGAATACACAAGTTTGTTTCTTTTAAGTTCCCTCATTATCTTTCTCAATCTCACAAGTTAGCATTCACTTAATGCTCACTAGTAAACTAGATTGGCTATAGTAGTAATAGCCTACTATCATGTGTAGAATACCTCAATTCTATGATGTTGGCCAGACTATGAACCACTCTCAACTATAATCACTAGGCACTGCAATGAAAGATGAGCCTACCGGTAGCTAGTTTAAAAGTCAGACTGAGGAGCTATTCATGTCCCTAAGGTTCATGGTTCAAGCTACAACTTGATCTGCTTAAAGTCTCACTCAGTGTGTGAAAATAACTCCTCTTGCTTTCTCACACGAACTACCTCAAGTTTACTTTCTCTTTGTCTCAAATAAGTTTTTCATAATATACTTAGGGTTATGATATTCACAAATATCTAAGCATGTAGATCATGTAGTGTCTCTGCATCAATAAATCGTTGGTGGTCCACGCTTATGACAACTCTCATTCTAATATTCATCATGTAGCCATTTTTATTTGTCGTCTGTTCCAGGATTTATGGGGTTAAGTCTAGCATGTTAAGATAACTCAAATATCACAATAAATATAATTGAAAGAAGGGACTCAAGAAAATTACTCAAATACTTAGTTCTATTCTAATGCATGTAATTCTATGTTTTTAGGCTCAAAATATATATTTTTGTTTAAAATATAATATTTTTTTAATCATGCATATCATATTGAAGCTCAAGAATACATGAAATCATTTTTTGCATGGTAGCTAACTCATATGTATTCATTTTATATCTCAATGATGCATAATTTATAGAAATATAGCTACATAACATGCAAGGTAAAAATATATTTTCAAGTATATATAATTTCATGCAACTATCTCACACATGTAAACAATATTGTTAACTAGTAAAAATATATTTTCAAGTATATATAATTTCATGCAACTATCTCACACATGTAAACAATATTGTTAACTAGACATGCTTATAATATCTCTTAGCTCGAATGTAAGCGTTGAACTCTAACTTGTGATCGAGTCTCTCATAGTAATAATAGTAGGATATGATCATAATTATGTTCATATTAATAAACATATATTCTTTATACTTTATATTATCAAAATACCTTTCCTAAAGTAGTCTGTCATACTTCTATTTTTGCATCCATTGTTTGGTCAGAACCATAAGACAAGCATACTCTTCTCTAAGTCATGAATCAACGCACCAAACCTCTCAATTCAGAGTTTAGGATGCAAATTTGGTTAAATATCGGATAAAATAAGATGCATTGACATCCCTCTGGTTGATGAGTCAACCTGGCTGTGTAAGAATACAAATTAATCAGGCATGGTTAGATATTAGATCCAAATTCATCGTATTAACTTGGATTCAAATCCTTAAAGTAATTTCTGAGTATGCATTCAGATCCAATACAGATTTGTTAAGTTAGATTATGGATCAGATTCATATATTAGGTCATATCTAATTCAAATGCAGACCAAAATTGATCTGACTGCATTTTTTACATGTAAAGAGATTGTTTTTAATTTTGCTTATGGGATCTGAATATGGATCCGGATTCATTGTTTGTATTTCGGATTCGGATCGGATTTGACATAATCCAGACCGTATTTGATCCATTTCAACCCGACACTCCGTGCTTCGCTGGAGCTACAAGCTCAAAAGACATTCTCTCTCTCGTCATCAGAAAACTCGATGAACCCCGTTTTCCGTATCTCTCCTCTTTCATTTCTTCCTTGCCTCTGCTTCAATTCCATGAATTCAGGGAGAAGAAACTCAATATGGCATAAATGAGACACGAAAAGGTAACGCGTTCCCCCTTGCCTTTATTGGAGTTTCATTTTTTATGTAATTTAAGAATTGGGTTTTTCATTTTGGACCTTGGTTAATTGAATTATCTTGTACCCACTTGCGAAAAATCTAATTTTCAAGGTGGTCGGACATCCCGAATTTTGGAACTCTAAAAATTTGTAACTGGGGACTTTTGGTTTTCTTTTGGTCATCATCAGAATGGAACGTAAGCTCAATAATTCGGCCATTTGGTGATTTGGGTTTACGGGAAAATGAGTTTGTTGTGGCCGATTGAGGAATGATATGCTCTAGATGATGAGAAATCTTGAATTAGGCCCTAATTTGTTGATGGGTAGGAAATTTTTGGGGCTTAGGCTGTCTTAAAATGTAATACCTAATTTGATTCATTAGGTTTTGTTGGCTAAGTTCTACAATGATTACTTTTGTTTTTTTTTCTTGCTGAAAAAAGTGCTTGTTTTGTTTTTTTTTAAACTTTATTTGTTTTGGGAGTTTTAGGGATCTGAGGCAACTTTTCAATTTTGGAACCTAGTTCTGCAATTTTATATTATAGAAGATTTTTCTAATCTTGTTTTCTTTTTGCTAATCAACTTGGGGTTAGGCAATCAATTCAAAAGAAAAAATGGAATTTAGATTCATGTACCTTATGAGTCGTAGAGTTGTACTTCCAAATCTAATGTGCTTTTGACCTAATTAATAATGCAAACAATCTAGGTATGGAAATACACTTCTTATAAACCAAATGTATCTGAAGCTGTTAAGACCAAAAGCTTAATCATGAATTTCCATGGAACTGTTAACAATTTAATAATAACCATACTTGAAGGCTGAACACATCTTGGTACATCTTCCAACATTTTATCTTGCTTATGGAACCTATGTTCCAATACTCCATGAAAAGGATGAAGCTTTTGACTTTGATCCAGCCAGTTCATGATAAAATCCGGTTGTTTATAGACAAATTTATATGTGCTAGGCATTTCTTTTTCAATTCTTAACAATATATTGCATAGTAGAAACTTTACTTGCTGCAACTACCAAATTTATGATAAACATGATTCTGTTCACAATATCTTAAATCTTTCTCAAACTGTCTCATTAGCGGACCCATGGACCAAGAAGTTTTTTTTTTCCTCCACTTGTCCAGCCTCACATCTAACTACACACTTGGACTTCTCCATCTATACCTTTCTAAGCATGACTAGAAACAAAAAAGTGGCAAGGACATGATGTCCATTTAGTGTTTAATGCATCATTTGCTGCACTTTCTGATTTTGGATGCAGCTCTGAGATAATGTAAGGGAAACAAAATAAGCTATACTTGATCCTTCTGTCATCAATAACTGACATGATTCTTTGAATAAAAACTTGCATTACGGTTATGGTGGATCTGGTTCCAGTTAGGGCATTTATATGAATCTCATTAGTTACATCACATTCTCTCTTTATTTAATGAACTTTCTCTTAGAGCTGTAAAATGTTGCTTTTTGGGATTTCCAAATGGACAAAAAGGCTATAAATATTATGATCCTGTTAAATGAAGACTTTGGATATCTATGAATGTTATTTTTCATGAGGACACACCTTACTTCAATCTTATAAAAATAAGGATGGAGATGAGATTGATTTTCTTTCTTGGTGTCATTTCCTGAGAAGGAGGGAGTTGATAAGCATGTTGAGGTTCAATGGGAGCAAGTTCATACTAGAGAGAATAGGTTTGAATAAACCTACTCTAAAAGACATAAAAATAATATTGAGGTACCATTCTTAGGTAAAATAGAATTAGAAGAGATGGAAAATTTAGAGGCTAATTCTGATCCCCTTCCTCTTTAGATTGAGCCAGAGCACACAAGTTTGGAGTCATCCTCTTCTTTATCTTCATCTTCCTCTTCTCCTCCCTAGGTGCATTGAAAGCTCTAGAGTATTTAATCCTCCTAGTTTTGTATGTTATGAATCTTTTTTCTCCTAAGTATTATGCATTCTTAGGCTTGATCCATTCTTATGTTAAACCCAGTTCTTATGCAGAAGCAACTTCTAAATGAGAGTGACAACAACCTATGGTAGAAGAGTTAAATGCACTGGAGAGGATGCTTGCATGAGATCTTGTTTTTTTTTTTTGTATAAGTGGGTCTATAAGATAAAGACCAAATTAGATGGGTCAATTGAGAGTTACAAGGAAATGTTGGTGGCAAAGGGTCATTTGGATTTGACTTTGTTGAGACATTTTCTCCAGTAGCACATATAACTACCATAAGGACTTTTGTTAATTATGGTGGCCATAAGACAATATAACTTGTGGCAATTGGATGTGAAGAATGCTTTCTTAAGTGATGGTTTGGATGAGGCGGTATACTTGGAGTTACCTTAAGGTTATATGATTCAAAGGGCAATGTGTGTAGGTTGAGGAGTGCCTTATATGGGCTTAAGCAGGCACCAAGAGCATTGTTTGAGAAGTTTAGCACAATCATTAAGTCTCTTGGGTTTGAGTAGAGCTTTTGTGATCCATCCTTGTTTGTATCATCCTTCTTATAGAGAAAAGTATATATTGTTTTTATATGTGAATGATATGATCATTACAAGTGATGTTTTGCAAAATGTAGAGGATACTAAACAACGATTGACAAGTATTTTTGAGATGAAAGACCTGAAAATTTTGAAATGCTTTCTTGGTTTGGAAGTTGCATACTAAAAAAGAGCGCTCTATTTGTTACAACACAAGTATGCAACTGATTTGGTTGTGAAGATAAGACTTTTGATAACTCTAAGAAGGTTGTGTCTCTCATGGAAGCAAATACAAAGCTAATGGCAACGGATGGTGTTGAAATAGAGGATCTAGTAATGTATAAATAACTTGTTGGGAGGTTGATATATTTGACTATATCTAGGCCAGATATTACCTATGTTGTTCATGTGGGTAGTCACAGATCTTTGGGCCATTTGTAATGCAGATTTTGGAGGGGTTATTGGAAGCTCTAGATTGTCTCTCTACCATGGGGTTTTGTGTCTTTATTGGAAGCTCCCTGATTTCATGAAAGAGCAAAAAGCAACAAAGAGCTACCTTATCCACAGCTGAGTCAAGAGTATAGTGCTATGACACAAGTTATAGTTGAGATTATCTAGATAAGGTGGTGGTTGGGTGAGCTAGGGGTGTCTATACATGGAAGGACCTCCTTGTATTGTGACAACATGAGCATTATTCATATTGCAAAAAATCTAGAATTCCATAAAAGAACAAAGCATGTTGATATAGATTACCACTTTATGAAGAGTGCATATGAAGGTGAGGTTATTTCCTTGGAGCATGTGAATTCTAAAGATCAAATTGCGGATGTATTCACCAAGGGTCTTGCACCTATGCATTTTAAGACGTTCCTCTCCAAACTTGGGATGACTCCTCTTGCAACATCTCAAGTTTGAGTGATGTAATACATGTATTATTTGTTCGTATGCTGTCATTCTTTTTCTTGTACATTTTATTATTTATAGGGGTATTCTTGTACTTTTCTATTCTTTGTTGTAAGGTGAACAAATTTTGTCCATTTGTGAAGGGTAGGGGATTTGGCTCCCATATATTGTTGTAACCCTTTCTTGTTGATAGCTAATGAAGTTTCCTCTAAGTTTCTTGTCTCTTTGTTCTCCCTTCTTCTCTCTATAGCTTTGTTAAGAGAGAAAGAGAGAGATGGCTCACTATTATCACCAGAAATCCCTCACAACTCGCTGGAAAAGGATTAATCATTTGTAACTGTCATGGTAACACAGACTTTCGCCTCATTGGATATCACTAAAAAACTGCTTGTCACTAGGTGGATAGCATAGTTTAGCGTAATCGATTAAGAGTTGTGCAGCTTTTTTGTCTTTTTTTTTTTGGTAAAAGGACAAAATTATGTTCGGATATGATTTTACAATGTCGAATATGGTTGAACATGGATGACTGTATCCAGGGTGAGTCACACAGTATCCCATGTCGGATCGTGTTACATGGGAAATGCCGTGCATTTGTCTTGTCCCTGTGACATGTACTAGGACCCTAGTGTGGTGCTATCGCCAGTTTTGGCCAATATGATCTCTCTCGATAACTCCAGCAATTCCCATGACTTTTACAGATAGCTCTATGCAAGTCACAGCCACTGCTTAACGATTAATGATTACCTGGGTATATCAGTCTTCAAATGCCTAAACTAATTCATCTTCTCCATTTTTTCCTTGGTGTTTCACTAGTGAAATGTCAAATCGCATAAAAAGCATGGGATAAATGTGGAGTTTATAAAAAAAGATTAAGAAAAGAATAACTTTATAATTGGTTGCCAAAGGAAAAACTCTATAAAATAAATGAATTATATAGCTTAATAAGATTTGTTGTTCTTTGCTCATTCCTATTTCCTTCTTATTTATTGCAAGGTTCTCTTTTCTTTTTTTCTTCCAAAGTCTGTTTCCTATAAGCAAAAATTATCAGCTTCCGAGTCCCATAGAAAGGCTCTTTGCTATGGCATGGTTTTTTCTCCACAGTTTGGAATATTTTTTTTTTAAACACGATGTAATCTGTCTTTCCTTAGCCACTTGACTGTTTTCATGACTTTGAGTTTGTTGTTTGGATTATCTTGTTAGCGCTTTTTCTTATGTTGATGTATAGCAGTTTGACTTTAGGAGTGGACCCAGGGATGGGGCATCCATTATCGGATCCAAATTTCCAAGAGTTGGATATGATGCTGACTGGATCATGACTGAGTAAAATAATACCAGTGAAACCACCTTTTCCCTTAAGTTTGTGTTATCAGAATTTGGCCATGTTGAATGTTAGGACCTGAATTAGTGTTTAAAAGGTCAAAACCAAGAGTAAACAAGATTATTATCTTACCATTATGCTTCATTTTCTCAGGAAAAGAAAAATTAACATTATGCTCCAGAACTCATAACCAAATTATGTGAAATGAAATGGTGGTCTTCCACAAACGCACTTGAATCCACCAAAAGAGTGTCTATAATGACACTTCAAGCAAACCCATAAAAAGGTATAAAAGGAAGAACACAACAAAGAAATAATAAATCTTTATTAATAATGAAAATGCTTAAGAAGCATTGAAGTACTTACAATGGAGGGGTTCACCCCTATTTATACAAAGAGAATGGGGTTGGGAGAGCTCTCCCAAAGGAGTCGATAGACTCTAGTCCAACGGCTAGACTCTTAGTCTAGTTCTAAATAGAACTTACTAAGTTGCATATCTAGTTTAATGTGAACTAGATATGAAAAGGAGAAAAATAAATTAAAGAAAAATAAAAACATAAAAAAATATAATAATAATATTGTATTATATTATTATATATATATATGTTATATTACACTTTACATTTTAACACTCCCCCTCAAACTTACGGTACAATGAGCGAAAGTTTGTCTAAGAGAAAGTGAAATCTGGGAGCAGCGAGAGGCTTGGCGAAGAAGTAGATCAATGGTTTCATGTAGATATTCCTCTCTAACGTAGTGACAGTCCATTTCAATATGTTTGGTGTGTTCGTGAAATGTTCGGTTGTTTGCAATTGTAGATCGCACTCTTGTTGTCACAACACATATGTGAAGCTTATGTTGCTTCAACTTCCATGTCGGCAAGCAGACGTCTGAGCCAAACTACTTTCATGGTCGTGATTGCCATGGCTCGGTATTCAGCTTCTGTACATGAGAGGGAGACTTTCTGCTGCTTTTTGCATCTCCACGGGATTAATGATTCACGTAGAAAAGCACAAAAGCCAGTAGTTAAGTGTCTGTTATTGGGATCACCTCCCCAATCAGCATTAGTATATGCAATTAGATCTAGTGATAAGGTAGAAGACAAAAAAAGTCCTCGTGAAGGAGAAGACTTAATATATCTAACAATACGCAAAAAAACTCCCATATGAACTGTGGTGTTGTGTCTACAATGTGTGCTATGTCTGGTCTTGTAATGAAAAGATAGGAAAGTGCTCTGATAAGCTGTCTGTAAGGAGTAGGATCCTCAAGCGGTTATCCTTCATCAATTCTCATCTTAACGTTAACAACTTCTGGAGTATCAACTTTCTTATCATCTGTAATTTCAGACCTAAAAACAATATCAAAATCAAACTTAGATTGAGACATTAAATACCCACGAGGGGAATAAGCAACTTCAATTCCTAAAAAATGTCTTAATAAACCTAAATCAGTCATTTCAAAATGAGTTTTAAGAAGTTTTTTGATATTTTAAACTCTCTATTTATCGCCTCCGGTGATAATCATGTCATCCACGTAGAGAAGAAGCACTATAATTCCTGTATCAGAATTTTTAATAAACAAAACAATGTCATTCAAACAGGATTAAAAACCAATATTAAGCATAACCTAACTAAATATGTCATACCAAGCTTTTCGTGCTTGTTTAATACCATAAAGAGCCTTTTCTAAACCACGAACTTTACCCTTGAGAATACTAATATCAGGTGAGGCTTCCATGAACACTTCTTCAACTAACTTACTATTTAGAAATGCATTTTTGACATCCATCTGAAATATGGGTCATTTTTTAATGGAAGTTAAGGCAATTAAGGTTCTAACAATGGTCATACGAGCAACTGGGGCAAAGGTTTGTTCATAATCGATGCTATATTCTTGGGCATAACATTTGGCCATCAATCAGGCTTTATATCTATCAAGAGTTCCATTACTCTTGGTTTTAATTTTGTAGACCCATCGACAACCTATAGGTTTCTTACCTAGAGGAAAATCTTGAATAGTCTAAGTAGAAGCCTTTTCAAGTGCATCTAACTTAGTTTTCATGGCTTCTACCCATTCTACACGATTTTTGGCTTGAGAGTACGATGATGGTTCCTGATATGAGTGTATTAATGCAATAACTGCCCTATATGTTGGTGAAAATGAATCATATGACAAAATTTTTAGGAAGCCTCGAAACTCAGGATGACCTTCTGGTGGATACTTCGAAATATTTTTCTAGTGCACATGGAAGATTTGACTGTCTTCGTCTAGAATATTGTAAAGTAACATCCCTATGGTCTTGTTCTTCATTATTGTCATTGTGCTCGAGATCAATAGTACTTTGATTATTGTCAAAGTCACATTCAATATCACAGTCGACGGGTTTTGAGGTCAAATCTATTAGGAAGGAATATTCAGTGTCTTCCTTAGGTTTTTCAAAATCAAAGAAGCTTTCCTTTTCAAGAAAATATACATTTCTTGATACATATAGTTTTTCATTTTGAAAATCAAAGCATCTATAGCCTCTTTGATTATCAGCATATCCTAAAAAGGCACAGAGAATCGCACGGGTAGAGAGTTTGACATTTTTTTAGTGAAAACAAAACATTTGCATCCAAACACTCTCAATCTAGAGTAATCCGAAGAAAGATTCACTAGTTTTTCAATTGGAGTTATATTTTTCAAGGAAGAAGATAGCATTCGATTAATAAGATAAGTAGCAATTAAGGTCGCTTCTGCCCAAAATTCCTTTGGAACATGATTAGCTATTAATAAAGTCCTAGTTATTTCCATAATATAACGATGTTTACGTTCGGCCAGTCCATTTTGCTGCGGTGTGTATGGACAAGACCTTTGATGCATAATGCCATGTAAACTTAGATAGTTTTTGAATTCTTGGGACATAAATTCTCTCCCTGAATCTGTGCGAAAAATTGATATATCATTTTGAAAATTGTTTTTAACCATGTTATGAAATGTTTAAAAGTACGAAAAGACTTCCGATTTATGTTTGAGGAAGTAAATCCAAGTATGTCAAGAAAAATCATCAACGAAAATGACATAATATGCAAATCTACCTTTCAAAATAATTGATGCAGAACCCCAAACATCCGAATGTACTAATTCAAGTGGTCTGGAAGAAACAAAGGTTCTATCAGAAAATGATAATCTTTTCATTTTGCCAAGAATATAATCTTTACAAGTAAAGTTTTAGAATTACAAAATTTTTCAAGATCAGGAAAATGTTGGATTTTGGCCATATGAGGATGACCGTCTTTTATGCCACAAATCCAACTCTATTTTTCGAATGTTATAACAGAAAGCATTCTTAGGCAATTCCAAAAAAACAATGTAATAGAGTCTTCCTTCTCTATGGCCTTCCCCACTCAGCTTTCCTGATTGGTGATCTTGTACCCAACAACTATGAGAAGAAAATGAGATATTACATCCATAATCAGATATTTGAGAAACAAATAAAATATTTAAATTTAGTTTAGGAATATATCTCACTTCTGAAATAAAAAATTTCTTAGTTTTATGGACTTTTTCAAAATTTCATATTCTTTCTATTTCAAGAAAGGTTTTATAAGCTGTAAAAACTTTTGACACACTTGACTTATTTTTGAAACATTCGAATAGACTATTATCATTTGGGGTCATATGAAAAGAAGCACCAGAGTCAAGAAGCCAAGGAAAGTTACTTGGATCGAAAAATGATGAAACAACTGCTCCAGTTGAGGCTTCAGATGAAGAGGAAGCCTCTTTGATAAGAGGTTGAAGAATCTTTATTAATTGAGCCATAAAAACCGGTACATATTGATCTTTGGGATTCGATCCAACAGTCACAACTCTTTTTTTCCTTAGCTCTCTAAGTTTAGGACACTGAGGGCTATAGTGTCCTGGTTCATGACAATGGTGGCAAATAACTTTTCTCTTATCAAAGTTACTATTTTGTCTATTGAAATGAGGTGGCCTGTAAGAACGTACATGGTTACCCGGTTTAGACATAGCTAGAACGAAATCATCTTCTGGTTTTGTCGTATTCTTTTTAATTCTATTTTCCTCCATAGTTAGTTTCTCTATAGTATCAACGATAGAGAAAACTTTTTCTCGATGAAGAAGAGCCGATTTAGTCGACTCAAATTCTAGTCTTAAATCGTTTACAAATTGATAAAAATGCTCCATATCAAGTTTTTTTTACGGAGCTCAATGTTTTCGGGACAATATCATTTTGGCTCTAAAAGAGCCAATTCTTTCCAAAGTTCGGACAACTTATTGTAATATTCTTGAATGGTTTTATCCTTTTGAGTCATAGTCTGAACTTTGTCTTGTAAATTGCACACATGTACAATATCTTTAAGGGAATACATATTTTTAAGGTATTCCCAAGCTTTATCGGCATGTTCGAACTTAGCAAGACTAGAGTATTTTTTAATGTCTACGTTATTAATTAGCCATGACATAATTTTTGCATGCCCTATCCTTCACTCATTCCATTTCTTTTCATAAGTGGTTAACGTCGCTCTTCTCCTCTTCCGTTAGAGAAACTTCTTTATCACCTTCTACTTTGGTAAGAGATAGTCTAGGTTCCGAATCGGAACCATTCACTATACCCCATAACCTTTTTCCCCAAATGTGATACTTCATAATTGAAGCCCACATTACATAATTAGCATAATTTAGCTTCATGGGTACGATGGTGATCTTATCATTGTTATCCATCTTTACAAGGGTGAAAAAGAAATAGATGAGAGAAGAGAGAAAGAGAAAAGAAGAGATAGGAATATAAGAGAGAGGAAGAATGATACAAATTTGTAGCAAAAGATTCTTCAATGGCCTCCTTTCTTTAAACAAATCTTTTTGAGCCAAGAACAAGGTGATGAAACACTTTTTGCAAGTGAGGCAAGGAAAACAAGGCAGAAGCTCTTCAAGATCTAAAGTTTCCACGGCTCTGATACCATGAAATGAAATGGTGGTCTTCTACAAACGCACTTGAATCCACCAAAAGTGCGTCTATAATGATACTTCAAGCAAACCCATAAAAGGGTATAAAAGGAAGAACACAACATAGAAATAATAAATCTTTATTAATAATGAAAATGCTTAAGAGGCATTGAAGTACTTACAATGGAGGGATTCACCCCTGTTTATACAAAGAGAATGAGGTCAAAAGAGTCGTTGGACTCTAAACTCTTAGTCAAGTTATAAATAGAACTTGACTAGAGAAAAATAAATTAAAGAAAAATAAAAACATAATAAAAGTATATATAATAATAATATTATATATATATGTTACATTACACTTTACATTTTAACATTATGCTTACTAGATGGGTCCATATTATTAGCATTAGGTTGGGGTCGGATCTGAATCTTGACTCAGATCCAAATCACATCTAATGTGGTCTAATATGTTTATTCTATAAATTATGTCTTATTTCTTAAATGCCCTTCAGTAATATGCCTTTGTATTTTATGTAGTTGAGGGTATTTTAGTCATGATGTAATTTCAATTGTAAAGTAAATATAAAATCATATTGATAGACCCAATTTTCCTATATTGGGAGTTGTGCAGCCCAAACCCTATCATTATCTTGTCTCTATGGAAGGAATTCATTCAGTAACCCTAAATCTAACATGGTATCAGAGCATTGATCCAGAGCAGGGCTGAAAAATCTTGGTGAACTTCAGGATCTGATCTCTCTTTCCTTCAGGTAGTAGTTGATTCTTCTAATCTTCTTCTTTCTTCTCTTTTCTTCATTCATCCTCAAATCTATGTTTCTTTTCTTGCTATTCCTTTCTCAAATATGCTTTTCTTATTGTTTCTTCATTCTTCTTCAAATCTGCGTTCCTTTCTCTTGTTATTTCTTTCTTAAATCAAATCTGCATATTATTTGATTTTTCCTTTCTTGAACTCGGGTTTGAAGTTTATTCCATAGACCCTCGTTGAATCATATTTGAGTCACGATTTTCGTCTCCCTCCCTATTCTATTCCTTATCAAATCTGATCCATCGGACCTGAGAATCAGATTGACGTCATTCTAAATCCCACATTTTTTTTTAATTTGTGATAATCGTGAAAATTCAATTCAAAGTTGATCATGATATGTGGACTTGCTAAAAATTTTATTTGTGGCAACTACCTTTGATTGTTAAGTTCATGTTCTGTTTTGCAAAAAAACAAGACATGATAGATTATTGCTTCTTGTTATTGTCGATTTCATGTATTCCCTTTGTCGGGTGATACTGTTTCTTATTGCTCATTGGCTGCCTCATTCAACCTTCTTGTATCGTCCACTCGTTCATTCTTTGTGGATTCAAGTTCTTCTCCAGGATCCATCTCTGTCAATTTCCTCAGTCAATTGATTTTTGAAAAATTAAATAATTTCAACTATCTTACCTAGAAAAGACAAATTGTTCATTTTATTAAGAGTCAGGATCTTGCTGGTCACCTAGATGGATCAGTAGCAACGAAGGCTGTTCGTAATCCAGATTTCATCAATTGGATGAAAAATGATCAAGCCTTGGTGACCTATATTACTTTCACCTTATTATAGAAGGTATTGGTGGGAATACCAGATGATTGCACCGCCATGATGTTATGGAATACATTGCAACAAACTTACTCTCAAATTTCAGAGGCCAATATTATTTATCTGAAAAGAGAATTCCAGATGTTGAAAAATGAAGCATCCATGTCTATTACGGAGTATTTCAATAAAATTAAGTCCACAGATCAATTAGCATTAATTGGATGCCAAATATCTGAGAAAGACAAAATTCAGCAAGCTCTAGTTGGTTTGGGATCAGTGTTTCATATGTTGTCCACAACTCTACAATATACCGAGACTGTTTCTAATTTTGATGATTTAAAGGCCGAACTCATTAGCTATGAAATGTTATTAAAGAGGATGTCAGATACAGAAAAGGCTCAAGTTGATTCACATGATGTACTGTTTATGAGATCACTTTCAGGCCGTGGGCGTGGAGGAGGACGTGGTAGAGTCAAAGGTTACAATCAGGAAGGACGAGAAATTCTTTCTACTCCTAATATTTCCTATTTAGGAATAAGAGGTGTTTCTAATAACAACATTCCAACATGCTATATTTTCAAAAGGAATGGCCATATAAAAGCAAAATGTTGGTTCAAGGATGATCCGAGATATAATCTTGAAGCTAGAGGTAAAGCCTTTGCTTAGAGATCAAGGGCAGAACAAGGGGCAAAATGGCCCTGACAAGGAAATTTTGTTGGCTGCACTTTCTAGACTCAGCTTCAAACAAAATGATCAAGGTGTTTGTTATGTTGATTCAGGAGTTGTCAGTCATGTCACAGGTAGATTCTCTGAACTAATTCCTTATTTTGGTAAAAATAATATTGTTACTGGAGATGGTAGTTGTCACTCTATCACACATTCTAGAGATATCCTCATTCCTTTGTCTAAATCTCATCCCATCCAGTTGTCTGATGTATTGTGTTGTTCCAATATTAAAAAAAATTATAGTTTTTGTTTCTAAATTTGTCGATGATACCAATTCATACATTGAATTTACTCCATCTTGTGTATGTCAAGGATCTTCAAACAAGGAAGACGTTCATTGAAGGATAAAGATGTTGCAACATGTATATCTTTAGAGAAAATCCCTTGATTGATCGGGCTACATTGGATAGTCATTCGAAGCTTAAGTCCTCTGCATGTGTCTTCAGTATTTCAAAGTCCAGTCAGTCAAATGTTTGTCATAGTAGGTTAGGTCATTGTGGTGAAGTCTTTATTGAAAGATTAGTTTAAGATAAATTGTTGCCCAAATATGTGTTGGGTGAAGAGTCTGGTGATAGTATGTGTCCTAGTTGTCAAGTTTGTAAGACTCGTGTTTTGCCATTCAATTCATATAATAAGAGGGCTTTGAGACCTTTTGACATTATTCATTCTGATGTATGAGGACCATCTTCACTTTTCTTCTCTTCTGGTAGTAAATATTATGTTTTGTTTATTGATGACTACTGTCGTTACTCTTAGATATTTTTCTTGAACCACAAATCTGAAGTTATTGGTGTGCTTAAAAACTTTTGTGTTTATGTTCGTACTCAATTTTTCTTGAATGTTCTAAATTTTTAGTGTGATGGTGATGGTGATGGTGACTACTCTTCAAAGGAATTTATTGAATTTTTATAAAATAATGGAATTAGTCGAAGAATTTCCCGTAAACACCTCAACAAAATGACATTGCTGAAAGGAATCATCACCATATTGTAGAGAGTGCGATGGCCATGATTCATGAAAGTAAAATTCCTATAAAACTATGGACCAAGGGATTTCATACAGCTACTTATATTATAAACCGATTGCCAATGAAGTTTTTGCAAATTAATTCTCCTTACTTTATGCTATTCGGTAATCATCAAAATTATATTGAGTTAAGAGTGTTTGGTTGTGTATGTTATGTTCACGTGGACCGTCAGCTGAGAGATAAATTTTAGGATAAGGCTCACGTTTGTCGTTTTGTTAGATATGTTGATAATTACAAAGGTTATAGGTGATATGATCCCAAGTTAGGAAAATTTAAAATATCTAGGAATGTAGTATTTGACGAGTGAAATTTTTCTAATGGTTAGTGCAATCATCATATTTTGCATAACAGGAATAACGTTGAAGTATATCTCTCTTGGCTAGATGATAGCTTATTTTAAGCAATGAACAATAGAGTACAACAACCAAATCATGAATCTGATCAAGCATATGATGCTTAAGAAGATTCTCCTGCTCAATCCAGTTACAACATAGAAATTAGTTCAGGCAATGAAGAGACCATATCAGGTACATTCAAAGAAGGATGTGTTTACACTTGACACAATCAAAGCCACCCGCAGTCGGTCCTGCAAGACCAACAACAATCGTCAAATAAAGCGAGTAAACTTGAGTCAATAAGAAGATCAAGTAGGGTGAGACATCCGATCGAAGGATGAGTAAGTTATGAAAATTTCAGCATTGACTTTCAGCTCAGATTAGGAAACAACAGGAACCCAAAACATTTCATCATGCAATGCATAGGTGGCTAAAACTTAAAAGCCATGAATGAAGAAATGCAAGCCTTACATGAGTGTCAGACTTGGGAGATAGTGAAAAGACTGCTTGATAAAAAGGTAGTTGGCTCGAAATGGGTGTATAAAATAAAATACAAACCTAATGGCACCATCGAGAGATACAAAGCTTGGTTAGTAGCAAAAGGATTCACCCAGGAGTATGGGCATGATTATGATGAAACCTTCAGTCCTGATGTTAAAATAGGCACTATTCAGATTATTCTTTCTCTAGCAGTTAATCATAGATGGAAGTTAAGTCAATTTGATATAAAAAATGCATTTTTACATGGGCAATTTAAGGAAAAAGTTTATATGGAGTAGCCACCGGGGTATAGTGAGGATGATCCAAAGGCTTATGTTTGCAAGTTAAAGAAAGTCATTTATGGGTTTAAGCAAGTTTTGAGATCTTGGTTTGAGAGTTTCTCTATTTCAATTTTGTTATCATTGCAAAATTTTACTTTTGCAAGTCAAACTGACCTTCGAAAAATATTTTAAAAATAACTCGCCTCCGTTTTAAAATGCAGGATATTTCCGAAGAATGAGACTCGTCTGTCGGTACGAGGTTCAACCGTTTCTGGCACCATAACCAGGGATAATCGAACCAAGGATCAATCTGGTGCTTTGCTTTGCTCAACTTGTCTAAATCGATGTTTTATTCTTAAATGCACGAAGAATCAGACATGCGATATGAATTTCAGAAAATACAGATTGAAAACATGATGTTTGGTTCAAATGTTGGAGAATACTTGAAAAAATGAACACTTTGAAAATCGTGAATCACATTGAAAAACATTTCTGAAGAAAGGAAAATCGATTTCTGAAGAAAAAGAGGTGTTTTTGAGAAAATCAAATTCTAGAGAAAGGCTTAGAGAAAAACGATTTTTTTGTTGAGATTGAATTGGAGAACATCAAAATGTATGGGTGTGTAACCCTGCGAAAAACTATTCATGATGCAATCTAACCTAGATGATGCATGATTTGGAAAAATATTTTCTGAAGAATTTGAGGAAAATCTTTGATAAAAGAATTTTATGCCTTATAGAATTTAGATGAAATACATTATCTGCATATCCCTGACTATGGCCACGAATACATATTAAATATATCTCATTTGATTTTTAAAGGGAAAAATATTTGAAAAAACTTTGAAATATGTAATGATTTCTAAAAATGCCTAAGAGTGTATGCCATTTGTGGCTTAGAAAAAGATGAGAAATCTGAGTTTTGTGCGTATCCTGACTATGACCACAAATACGAAACCCATCGAGTTTATCAACTCCTTAGAAGCTAGTGTACGTGCCTTTCGTGTAGACCATGGTGAGTTTTAATATGCATGAATCATCATCCATCACTCATTGACATTTATATAAAGAAATAAACTATATGCAATGCAGCTTAAGCTAAGCGGGAAATTAAATTCTTATTCCAAAGTTTTTATAATTTATATCAATATTAAATTGAAAAAGAGAAAAGGAAAATAAAATAAAGAAAATAGTCTTGAATGTCCCTGCAAAACTAGCAATTAGCAAACTTGTTAGTGAAAATATGTCGGCTTATGCCCCTGAAAACAAGACTATGGCCTTGAAATCAGGGTTTTAGAAAAGATTTTTGTAAAACTTTCGATTTAAGGATCAAACAGATTCAAATCAGCACCAAATCGGGTATGAAGCACCCTGTCATGATAAACATGATCAAACCCTAAAAATATGAAACTTTAAAAAAAAAATCGAAATATCATGAAAATTACAATTTTTGCCTGTGTTTTATTTGAACCGGGACTCCCCGGGCACCCTGTTTTTGTTATTTAACTAAATAAACCACCAAATAAATTCCAAAATATGTAAAAATTAACATGGATACTTCTAATAACCCTAAAATTAAAATAGAATTGAAAGATAGAATTTTTGGTATTATTTTGATAAGAAAATTAAATAAAAACATGAATACGCAATTTTGCCCGCGGGCACGTACCTGTCACAGTGTCAGACCCGAATCGGGTATCAAACAACCATAGAAATTTATAAAAATTACAGAGAGATACTAAACAGATAAACAAAATTTTTCTTTTTACGGAACGGAAAAATCATCTTCGGTTAGGTAGATATCGTTCTGGCAATATATGCTTGATTCCGGCTTATACGTAACGAGTTGAAATAAACACATCCGGTTTCGGGTACTGGGAAATATATTAAACTGTACTAAAAAATTATAAAATTTTAGAAGATGACAGTAAACACATAGATGAAGATACTCCTTTTTACGGATCATCGATCGGAACTCCGGTTAGGGAGATACGATCTGCACAAGTTGATCTAGGGTTTAAACAAGGCATAGCGGGCTCTTTAAAACAGGTTTTGATTTTTGACAAAGGAAAAATAGCAAACAAATATATAAAAATCTGAAAAATTTACAAGAAATACTAGACAGGACAATGAACACACTGCAACTTACGGTTCGTCGATCGAATCTGTGATGAGGGAAATATTGCCTCGGTAAGCCGTTCTCGAATCCACATAGTATTTTCACGGTTCAAAAAGCATAGTTCTTTTTTTGATTTTTTTAATAGGGTTACAAAACCCAAAATAATCCAATTTTTTACAGGAAATCACTGACATAGGCACGATTTAACACAAAAAAAAAATCATATTTTTTGACAGAAAATTGAACATAAAATAATGTGGTTCCTGCGTGCTCGTGATCGAGATTTACAGAATATCGATAAAACATAAATAACCTAATCGAAACATGAAAAATAATAAAGAAAAAGCAATAAATAGTATAACGAATTTGGATTTGATGCTTGAACACATAAAATAAGCATTAATATGCTGAAATAAAATAAAAAAAATCAGGGAAAACATGGTTGGGATTTGATATAGCCATTAAAAGAGGGATTCAACCATCGAACGGTCGAATCTCATCTTTTCTTTGGCATAAACATAAAAAATATTAATCTAATCTATTCTCATGGATTAAAAACGTAAAATATATCATAGAACAGTATTAGATCAAGTTCTTGAATCAGCTTCATGATTCTTGAATGCAAAGCATGCTTGAATTCAATGCAAGAGGGGCGACAATGGCTAAAATATTCAAAATAAGTAATAAAATTAGTAAAAAAAGTATGAAATAAAATAAATAAAACTCACATTGGGGCTGCTGCAATGAAGGAAGGCTACTGAAGGAGAGGATCACGAATTTTTGAGAGGGAGAGAGGGTGAGAAAGCATGGGCTGAACCCCCTTTAGGTGCCCCTATTTATAGTTTTTTCATAGTTGCTTAATTAGGGTTAATTAGGAGCATTTGATTTTTTTAAAACTCTTTTCAACTGATCTAATTAAGGTGGACGACTTACTTGAAGAATCCTAATCTATTCCAACACTAATTAGTTAATTGAGTCCTAATTAAACCTTAAAACCAATCTAAATGTGGCGCCAACTCCTGTGGGCCCACATTTGGTTTTTAAAAGCTTAAATTTAAAAGGTAAAAATGAGGTTTGAAAACACTAAAATAAAATAAAGTTTTAAAATCAATTTGGATTTTTTCAAACTCTTAACCTAATTAGGACACTAACTAACCCAAACACTCTTAAATGTGGCGCCACTTAGAGTGGGCCCTAGTTGGTTTTTCAGAAAATGATTTTAAAACTTTAAAAACAGAGGGGTTAAAATGAATTTTCTCAAAAACTTTAAAATGACACCTAAACTAACTAATATATTTT
This sequence comes from Nuphar pumila, assembly GCF_984573655.1. Classification (NCBI taxonomy): domain Eukaryota; kingdom Viridiplantae; phylum Streptophyta; class Magnoliopsida; order Nymphaeales; family Nymphaeaceae; genus Nuphar; species Nuphar pumila. The sequence continues at coordinate 71,257,532 of NC_143264.1, read as the reverse complement.
TTGTATTTTAAAATATGGAAGATGTAAAATGAAATGAAATTGAAAATTAGGGTTTTGCACCCCTGTAGGGTGGGCCCCGCTTGAAGAAAGTTGAAAGTTGATTTGAAAATCAAGTTTTTAAAATAAAGGGTTTTAAGAAAGAGTTTTTGAAGGAAAGTTTGAAAATAAAGCCAAAGTTCTAAATCAACTAGAGTCCTAAATGGATTGAAACTCTTTCAGATATGGTGCCAATTGTGTGGGCCCCACCTCAAGGTTTTGAAAAAGTTGAAATAAAGGCCGAAAAGGGTTTTGAAATAGAGTTGAAATCATCGGATGAGAATCAGAAGTTTTGAAAATAGAGTCCTAGACTGACTGAAACTTTGGACTAGAGTCCTAAAGTTTTTAAACTCTTAAATTTTGGGTTTTTTGAAAGAAAACAAAGAGGTTTTGAAAGATCTTCTCAGAGATTAGTGAAAATGAACAAAATACGAGACCAAGGTCAGAGTCTTAATCAACTGAGACTCTGGAATAGAGTCTCAGAATTTTGAAACTCTTGAAACTGAATCTGTTTTCGAAAAACAAGTAAAATAAAAGTAAAAGGAGGAAATCACAGTAGTGTTTTGGACCGATTGAAACTCTAGGACAAAGTCCTAAAATTTTGAAACTCTAAAATAAAGTCCTGAAATTTGAAATTTGATTGTTCGAAAGATAGATAAAGAAGTTTTTGAAAGATTTTCTAAAAAAAATGAAGTCAGGGTTAGAGTCTTGATCCAACTCAAACTCTAGAACAAAGTCCTGATCCGACTAAAACTCTAAAATTTTGACTTCTTTTAAAAACAGGTAAAAATAGGGGTAAAAGATAGAGTCTTAATCTGACTGAAACTCTAGAATTTTGACTAATAATGGAAGATTTTGACAAATTTTGTTGAAAATAAGTAAAAATAGAGATGAAAGACAAAGTCCTAGTTCGACTGAAACTCTAAGATTTTTGTCTTTTTGAAAGTCAGATGGGAAGCTTTTTGAAAACAAGTGAAAAACATGAATAAAAGATGAAATCGGGATAGAGTCCTAATCCGACTGAAACTCTGTGATAGAGTCTTAGTTCGACTGAAACTCTGAGATTTTGGCCAAAATGAAAGAAATGGACGAGGGATAAGACTACTTCTGATTTAAAACAGAAATGAAATTTTGAAAGGTTTAAAAAGGTGAAAAGACAGAGTCCTGATCCGACTAGGACTCTGAAATTTGAACAATTTTGAGAAATGAAATGATCCAAAAGCGACACCACCTAGATGGGTCTCATATGAGAATTGAAATCAGTTAAAATTGAGTTTAAAATAAATCCAGATCGCTTTCTAAAGAAAATATTTTGAAATAAAGGAATATAAGATCCTGTGAGCTGATATCGATCTAAAACCCAGGTTTTGAAATTGATTTTAAAAGAAAAGTTTTAAAACTCGAATCTGGATTAAATATTTTGAAAAACAGGAGTGTTGGATCTCGATAATGAGATGCAATGCAATGAAATGTCATGAAAAATGATATGGAATGTTATTAAATGATATGAAATTTGATGCAAAAAGGCAAACCCTGGATAAGGGATTTGAAGTCCCGGATCCCTGGCAGAGATAAAGATTTGAACATTTTTGTTCGAAGGCAAAGATTGATGATTGAAATCAGACCAAAATAGATATTAAATCTTGATTGCAAGATGAAGTATTGAAATTTGATGAAAATTTTGGGTTTTAAATAGCCTTGGTTCAGATGATAACCAATTGGTCCTCTGAAGACTTCAGAGAGTGGACCTCAATGGCAGGAGGCAGGTGTTTGTGATTGAGGGTGAAAATTTGGGGTGTTTACAAATTCAAGGTTATGGTTTTACTCGGTCTCTATTAAATCATTAACTCTTCATTTACAAAGGTAGCAATCTTATTATTGTGTTACTAATTTATGTTGACTATATAATTGTTACCGATAGTTGTGATGAACATATTGAAGAAGTAAAAAGATTTTGAATAAAAAGTTTAAGATGAAAGATCTTGCTCTTTTGAGGTATTTTCTTGGGATAGAGGTAGATCGACAAGATGATTCTCTTATTCTAACTCAACATAAATACACTATGGTTTTCCTAAGTAAAACGGGCATGAAGGATTGCAAACTAGCTGCAACTCCAATTACTATTCATTAGAGATTGGGAGCAAATAAATGAGAATTATATCATGATCCCACATAATTTAGAAGCACAGTTGGAATGTTGAAATATCTTACATTTACTTGTCCAGGTGTTATTTTTGTTGTTAATCATGTGTCGCAAGTCATGCATCAACCTAGATTGTCACACATGGAGGGCGTAAAAAAAATTCTGAGATATTTGAAGGGGACTGTTGGAGATGGTTTGTTTTACAAAAAAAGAACACGTGAAGATATGATGATGATTATGACTTACTTAGATGCTGATTGGCCAGGAGATGCTGTTGAGAAGAGGTTTGTTTCTGGATATTGTATTTTTATTGAAAGAAATTTGGTCTCGTGGAGTAGTAGAAAATAGAAGGCTATTGCAAGGTCCACTATAGAGACAAAATATCGTTTCATGGTTGTTGTTACCACTGAAATGACTTGGATCAGACACATGCTGTATGATTTGGGAGAAGTTATTCCGAAGTCACTATTACTATGTGATAATCAAGGTGCTATCAAGATTTTCGTAAATCCCATCCAACATGAGAAGACGAAACATATTGAAATCGATGAACATTTTATTCGTCAGAAAGTGGAGGATCAAGAGATAGAGACCAAATATATCAGGACTGAAGAACAAGTTGCCGACTTATTCACAAAAGGCCTCATGAAGAACAGATTTTTTGTACTTAAGAAGCAAGTTATCCATGGTTGATAACTATGTACAACTTGAGGGAGGTTATTAGCATTAGGTTGGGGTCGGATCTGAATCTTGATCCAGATCCAAATCATGTCCCAGATCCAGATCACATCTAATGTGGTCTAATATGTTTATTCTGTAAATTATGTCTTATTCCTTAAATGCCCCTCATTAATATGCCTTTGTATTTTATATAGTTGAGGGTATTTTAGTCATGATGTAATTTCAATTGTAAGTCAATATAAAATCATAGTGATAGACATGATTTTCCCATATTGGGTGTCGTGTGTGTTCAGCCCAAACCCTATCATCATCTTTTCTCTCTGCAGGGAATTCAGAAACCCTAAATCTAACACATATGTAGGTCCAACTGGGTCATGTATGAACATACTCAGCCGTTGGCCCATATAGAATGTGGTCGTCATTGTTTAATTGATGGTATGATTAGTCAGTGAATCCCCTGGTTATGTGCATAGAGGCTCAGTTCAACAAGTTGGCTTGCATTATTCTCTGTTTTGTGATTTTCAGGTGATATGAATACATACTAATCAATGTGTGTCTCATTAGCTATTATTTGGTGTGTTTGAATGTGTTAGGCAGTTTTGTATTTCAAACCTAAGTGTCAAGTCAATGGCAGCATTTTAATGCTTTTGTATTTGATCCTTTAATTTGTGTCTTATTGTTTACGCATATCACAATCATATTTGCTGGATAGAAAAGGTAATTGTACACAAGGTTATTCTGATTATGCAGAACCTAACTATATAAATCTTAATCAGAGCTTCTGGCACTTCAAGGAATTGTGGGGTAGTGTGTGCTCCATCAAGCCTCTTGGCTCTCTCTTTCTCTCTTCACCTCTACACTTCTGCCAAGGGTTGGTATAATATTAAATATAAGACTAATGAAGAATGTGAAGATGACACCACCTATGTCATAGGTACACTTAGCATCCATATCCCATGTCAACATGACATGACACTCAGACTCTCCAGGAAACTTCATGCATACAGTCAAACAAGTGTCAGTCACAGTCTTGTGTCATCAATTTTATCTGTTTTCTTTTATGATCTTGATTACTTATTTTGTATTCACTAGCCTTATTTTTTTTCAAAATTTGTTGGGAGTTACATTACATTTTAATTTCAACGTAGTTTTATTATTTAATGTGTGTGTATATATATATATATATTATATTCCCCTAGAATCATACATTTTTAATATGAATCCCTGTTGGATCAAATTATAACGAATCCTTGAGAAAAAAGAATAGAATCATAAGGGAAGAATCAGAATAATAAGATTTGTTTACATATATTCCGCCCCCCCCCCCCCCCCAAAAAAAAAAAAAAAAAGGATGAGGTACACTTCTAATTATTTAGTTTACATCTACAATTTTTTGCACTCATATTCTTATAGTGTGGAGAAATTGATGGAGAAATGTTTGGGATCCATCATTCAAAAGTATGGAGAAATTGATGGAGATGTAAATCATAGGATAAAGGTTGGGTGGATGAAATGGAAAAGTGCTACTTGAGTGCTGTGCGATCGTAGAATGCCATTGCGGTTGAAGGGAAAGTTTTATAGGACGACTATTAGACCCGCTTTACTATATGGTACGGAATGTTGGGCTGCCAAGAGACATCATATTCAAAAAATGAGTGTAGCTGAGATGCGGATGCTTAGATGGATGTGTGGAAATACAATAAAAGATAAGATTCGGAACGAAGAGATACGTAAGAAGGTAGGTGTTGCACCCATTGAAAATAAGATGCGAGAGAATCGTTTACGGTGGTTTGGACATATTCGGCGAAGGCCTAATGATGCTCCAGTTAGAAGGTTGGAGAAATGGGAAAATATATTAGTTAAAAGAGGTCGGGGTAGGCCTAGGAAGACTTGGATGGAGATGATAGGAAAGGATATGAATGCTTTGAACCTCACCGAGGACATGGCGTTGGATAGAAATGATTGGAGGAAAAGGATTCATGTGGAAGACCCAAAATGAATTTCTTTTTTGGTTCATATCGCTGACCCCAATTGTTTTGGGATGAAGGCGTAGTTGTTGTTGTTGTAGTTTAGTGGGAGTTTGTTGATAATGCATAAAATACATATTATATTATCACAAAATCATGCAATTATATGAAATTTTATAGCTTAAACACCCTTGTTTATGTTGTTTTAGGTGTGAAGGAGCTACAATTCAAATTTCATCAAAATCGAAGTTAAAACGAGAAAATTAAAGCATTTTCTAAGAAATTGGGTCCGTACAAACCGGATCAAGATTCAATCCAAAATTGTACAAATAGCATTGGGATCTGGTCCATGGAATATGCGCAAAACAGTGAAATTACAAGAATACCCTTTTCAGGTAAAAATATATATTTATATATATAGAGATATATGTACATATAATATATTATATGTAAATGTATCTCTATGTATATAAATATATATATTTATATTTACAATAATGCTTTTTAGGAGACACATTTTAACACTTGGAACATAGGGCCTTTAAGTGGTAAGTTGGTAGAGTTAGTAGATGTTATGTGTAGGAGAAAGATGGATATTTTATGTCTACAAGAGACCAAATGGGTAGGTGAGAAAGCAAAAGTGATAGAACCTTGGGGATATAAGATTTGGTATACAGGAATAAATAGAAATATGAATGGAGTAGGGATTGTTATTAGTCGTGAGTTTATAGATAAGGTAGTTGAGGTCCGTAGGAAGGGTGATAGGATTTTACTTATTAAATTAGTATTAGGTACGGATATTATTAATATCATTAGTATTTATGCACCTCAAGTAGGTTTAGATGATTCCATTAAGTGTCAATTTTGGAAAGATTTAGATGGAGTAGTACAAGGGATATCTTATTCGTCGATGGTGACCTTAATGGACATGTAGACATTAGTAGGGATGGATTTGAGGGTATCCATGGAGGCTATGGTATAGGAGAAAGAAACGAAAGTGGAGAAAGGATTTTAGATTTTGGTTTGTCCTATGATATGATCTTAGCAAACACTTGGTTTAGGAAGAGGGAGTCTCACCTAGTAACATTTAAAAGTGGGGTTAATACGAGTTAGATAGATTTTTTTCTACTTAGAAAAAGAGATAGGGGTTGTTGCATCGATTGTAAGGTTATACCGGAGAAAGTGTAGCTACACAACATAGAGTCTTAATTTTAGATTTTAGAATTAGAAAATGCCGCAAAAGAGATAGACATATGATAGATTCTAGAATTAAGTGGTGGGCACTGAAAGGAGCTAAACAAGGAATGTTTGTAGAGCAGGTAGTTAAGGAAGCTGATTGGTGTCTCGAGGAGGATTCAGAATCAATGTGAAATAAGATAGCGAGTGTCATGATAAAGGTGGTTAAGGAGGTATTGGGTGAGTCTAAAGGCGGTGCACCACTAGGTAAGGATGAGGATGTCAAATTAGCTATTAAGGTTAAAAGAGAGTGTTATAGAAATCTAAGAGTCGTGATAATGAGAATTTGGAGAAGTATATGATAGCAAAGAAGGAAGCTGAAAAAATAGTTCGAAATGCGAGGGATAATGTATATAAGGAGGTTTATGACAAGTTGGATACCAAAGAGTGCGAGAAGGATATTTATAGGCTTGCAAAGATGAGAGATAGGAAATCGAGGGATCTGGGTATGGTTAGATGTATCAAAAATGAAACACAAATGGTTTTAGTCAAAGATGAGGAGATTAAGGAGAGATGTAAAGATTATTTTGATAAGCTATTTAATGGAAGTCATGCTCAGGATCTTGGAGACTTCTCTATTCCTTTTCATGAGATGAATCGCGGCTTCATGCGCAAGATTCAAAAGAAAGAAATTGCAGAGGCTTTGAAGAAAATGAAATCAAGAAGGGCAGTTGGCCCAGATGGTATACCTATCGAGGCTTGGAAATGCTTGGGTGAGAAATGTTTAAAATGGTTGACAAATCTTTTTAACAAGATTTGGCAGACAAATAAGATGCCTAATGAGTGGAGGAAGAGTACTTTGGTGCCTCTATATAAGAATAAGGGTGATATACAAGATTGCACAAACTATCGTGGTATAAAACTCATGAATCATGCTATAAAACTTTGGGAGAGGGTGATTGAGTATAGGTTGAGGAAGGTTGTCATGATGTCGGAGAATCAATTTGGTTTTATGCCTGGAAGATCAACTATGGAAGCTATACATCTTCTTAGACAACTTATTGAGAGATACAGAGAGAGGAACAAAGATTTGCATATGGTTTTTATTGATTTGGAGAAGGCATACGATAGAGTACCTAGGGATGTTCTCTGGTGGACAATGATGAAGAAAGGTGTTTCTCTCAAGTACATTAGTATAATCAAAGATATGTACGAAAGAGTAGTAACCAATGTCCGCACTTGTGGAGGGGTGACAACCAATTTTCCTATAACGGTTGGGTTACATCAATGATCTGCATTAAGCCCTTTCCTATTTGCTATAGTGATAGATGAGCTTACAAGATCAATTCAAGAAAATGTGTCGTGGTGTATGTTGTTTGTTGATGATATTGTTTTGATTGATGAGTGTAGAGCTGGGGTTAATGCTAAGTTAGAATTATGGAGACAGACATTGGAAGCAAGAGGTTTTAACTTGAGTAAGAGTAAGACATAATATATGGAATGTCGGTTTAGTAAGCAACGAAGTAGTGATGGGAGTGTAGTGAAGCTTTGTGAGCAAGAAATACCGGTGGATGACTGTTTCAAATATTTGGGATCTATCATTCAAAAGTATGGAGAAATTGATGGAGATGTAAATCATAGGATAAAGGTTGGGTGGATGAAATGGAAAAGTGCAACTGGAGTGTTGTGCGATTGTAGAATGCCATTGCATTTGAAGGGAAAGTTTTATTGGATGACAATTAGGCCCGCTTTACTATATGGTACGGAATGTTGGGCTGCCAAGAGACATCATATTCAAAAAATGAGTGTAGCTGAGATGCGTATGCTTAGATGGATGTGTGGAAATACAATAAAGATAAGATTTGAAATGAGGAGATACGTAAGAAGGTAGGCATTGCATCCATTGAAAATAAGATGAGAGAGAATCGTTTACGGTGGTTTGGACATATTCGGCGAAAGCCTAATGATGCTCCAGTTAGAAGGATGGAGAAATGGGAAAATATATTAGTTATAAGAGGTCGGGGTAGGCCTAAGAAGACTTGGATGGAGATGATAGGAAAGGATATGAATGTTGTGAACCTCACCGAGAACATGGCATTGGATAGAAATGATTGCAGGAGAAGGATTCATGTGGAAGACCCAGAATGATTTTCTTTTTTGGTTCATATCGCCGACCCCAATTGTTTTGGGATGACAGCGTAGTTGTTGTTGTTGTTGTTGAATATCAAGACTGGGAGGAGGCTCCATGTAGACTTCTTCATTTAATTCTTTATTTAGGAAAACATTTTTTACATCAAGCTAATATATAGACCATTTTCTAATGGATGTTAGGGCAATAAGGGTTCTAATGGTTGCCACACGAGCTACTGGAGCAGATGTTATCTCATAATCTATTCCATATTTCTAAGAGTAACCCTTAACAACTAATCTAGCCTTATATCTTTCAAGAGATTCGTCTTCCTTTGTCTTAACTTTATAGACCCATCTACACCCCTATAGTCTTTTTCTCTATGGGTAAAGACGCTATTTTTCATGTTTTAGCCTTTTCAAGTGCTCATAATTCTACTCTCATAGCTTCAATCCATTCGAGAATTCTTGTAGCTTCAGAATATTTTGTGGGCTCATAGTAGGAATGTATTAACATAAGACAGGTCCTATATATGGAAAAAAAGTTTCATAGGATATAAATCTTTGTGGGTATTTTGGAGCTCTACTCGACCTCCTAACAATACTATCTCTTGAGTTTTGGCCTTGTGAAAATTTGTCAAGTGCATATGGAGGATTTTCAACAGTTATTCAAGTATAAGTTTGAACATGATGGTTTTGAACATTATCACCAGAAATACTTAAATCATCAACACACATATCATCAAAATCATCAATATAAACACTATCATCAATAGTCCTTTAGGGCAATAAGTCAAATAAAAAGGAATACTCAGATTCATCCTTAGACTTTTCAATTTCAAAGCCATTATCATTTTCAACAAAGTTCACATTCCTTGATATATATATATATATATATATATAATTTATCATTCTTTATATCGTAACATCTATATCCTTTCTAATTATTTGCATATCCAAGGAAGACACATTTAATAGCTTTAAGAGACAATTTGTCTCTTTTGTCAATGAAACAAAACATTTACATCCAAATATTCTTAGCTTTTTAAAATCAGGAGAGGTTTGATGAAGTTTTTCAATAGGAGATACATTTTGTAAGGATGTTGAAGGCATTCTGTTAATTCGATAGACTATAGTTAATGTAGCTTCAACCCAAAAATTCTTAAGAATATTTTTTGAAATAAAGAGTGTTCTTGTGGTTTCAATTATGTGTCAGTGTTTTCTTTCGGCCAACCCATTTTGTTGTGGGATATTTGGAAAAGATCTTTGATGAGTGATTCAATTTTTCTATAAATAATTTTTTTAGTCATTGGTTAAGAATTCCCCTCCTGAGTCAGAATGAAAAATAACAATGTTTGTTCAAAAATGATTTTGTACAATTTTATGAAATTCCTTAAAGTAAAAAAATATCAGATTTTTATGTAAGGAAATATTTCCAAGTGTATCTAGTGTAATCATCAGTGAATATGACATAGTAAAGAAACCCTCCTTTGGATAAAACAGGAGTTGGTCCCCATACATCCGAATGCATTTATTCAAAAGGTTTAGAAGAGAAAAGTTTTGGATCTAAAAGAATTTTTCTTCATTTTTTCTATAATACATTCATTATCAATGAATTCTTGAGAAAAAGAGACATCTTTGATATATTTGGATGACCTAATCTTTCTTGCCATAAAATATCTTTTTCCTTAACAAAATTACAAAAAGAGTTTTTTGAAATTTAAAGAAAATCCATGTAGTAAAGATCTCCTCTCCTATGGCCTTTCCCAATCAACTTCTCTGATTGTCGATCTTGCACCCAACATTTTTTAGATGAGAAGGAGATCTCATACTCATAATCAAATATTTGAGATACCGAAAACAAGTTTAAGTTAAGTTTAGGTATAACACTAATATTGGGTACTTGAAATTTATTTTGTGAGTTTGAAAGAGTTCATACATTTTTAATTTCAAGTTTTGTTCCATCAGCAGTAGAAACATAATTTTTGTATGAATTTTAGTGCATTCAGATAATAAGGACTCAAAGGGTGCCATATAAAATGAAGCTCCAAAGTCAAGAATTTAAGAGGAAAATTGCAGCACCAAATGTGGATAAGCAAGAAATCTTGAAAAATTGCTGTAGAGCTTCTGTAAGATGAATTAAATCTTTTAGATCTCCTCCCTTGTTGATGCTTTCATTGCCTTTTTTAAAAGCTTCTTCCACTGTGGTGGCTTTTCTTCTAAGTTTAGGACATTCGGGCTTAATATGTCTTGGTTCTTGACAAAAGTGACACAATTCTTTTCTCTCCATAGTTTTTCCAGAATTGAAGAGGTTTTTATGGTCGTATATTGTTTCCTGGTCTTGACACAGTAAGAACCTCTTCACTTCCTATAGTCATGTTGAGCCTAGTTTTGGCTTGATAGACTTATCCATGGGCATCATCAAGTGAAGTTGCATTAGTTCTATGAAGTATGTTGGACCTCACTTGTTTCAAACTCTGGTCTTAATCCATACGAAAAGGTAAATAAATGCTCTTTTTCCAGTTGTTTTCTTCTTAACTCTATAGTCGCACCTTTCCACTTTGGTTCCAAGAGTTCAAGTTCATCCCACAAAGGTGAGAGTGTGCCATAGTAGTCTCTCACACTCTTGTCTCCTTATTTGGTGATCCGGACTTTTTTTTGAAGAAAATATTGTCGTGCCAAGTCTTTTTGCATGAACATATTTTTCATGAAAATCCAAGCCTCACATGCCTTTTTGAACTTGACAATGCTAGCTGCAATCTTGAGTTCAATGGTATTAAGGAGCCAAGATAGAATTTGGGCATTCTCGGCCTCCCAATCCTCAACTTTTTTGTTGATATTCAGCTAAGGTCTTTTCTTTTTCATCATCACTTCACACTTTTATTTGATCCCCATCTCTTTTGGTGAGTATAAGTTGGGGTTCACCAAGCATACCACTCACATAACCCCATAATTTCTTTCATTTTAGATAGTTTTCCATGGCGGCCACCCACATAAGATAGTTTGAATCATTTAGTTTGAATGCAATGACCGTCATGGACTCTTTTTCACCCATATTGAAAAAAGAGAAATCAATGGAGGAAGAACCACCAACCTTAAGAGAGGACACAAGCCACGAGTCCTCCAAATCCTTTCCAACGAACCCAAATGCAGACCAAGTTGTCAAAAAGACAAGAGAAGGAAGAATTTGAAGATGAGGAGTGATGGCACGTTTCCCAATGCACAAACCGAAGCTCTCGCGATCCACAATATTCCTTCAATCTAACCACACTCTGATACCAAGTCATGACCGGTGGAGAAGGTAATAGATATTGCAAACAATGTATTACAAGATCTATAAAGTAAACACAAACTTCAAGTCCTCAAAGGGACAAATAAATAATACACCAAATGCACTTAAAGTGCTAATACAAGAGCCACAAAGGGCAACAACACAAAAAATATATACTTTTATTAAGAAGAACCCTTTCAAAGAGGATATTTTACAAGATGGGATGAAAGCTCTATTCATAAAGAAGTAGGGAGGCCAAATATGGCTGTTGGGCCTCCCCAACGGCTAGAAATAGAGCCGTTGGGGAGCTGCCAACTGCTCTATTGGCCTATTTACCATACTGCCCCCACTATTACATTATAATATTCTAATAATAAAAAAAAAAAAATAAAGAAGAACAAAGAAAAATATGCCCCTAGTGGGCATGAGCTATACAAAGAGGTGAAATGACCAAAATACCCTTGATGGGTATTTTCGTTTACAAACAAGGTACATTTATATATACATCTAGGAATGTATATATAATATATTTTAACAATGCACGCCCACCCTATATATATATATATATATATATATATATATGTGTGTGTGTGTGGGGGGGGGGGGGGAATATTTGATACTATTGAAGCCATGAAACTATTGAGTACAAATCACCTTCTTTGTCATATTTTTTGAATTTTTTTGGTAAATCAGACCTTATAGATGTGATCTACAAGATCTATTTGTAGAAAATGAGTTTTTGCATCATGTCAATGTGACTTGTAAGCAGGTTTTTTAAGGGATTCAAAAATCAATGGCCCACAATGCATTAAAATTTCGTGACAAAAATTAATATTTTTAGATCGAAATCACATGATCCAAGGTTTGATCCTTAGCAAAAAAAAAACCATTCTGAACACTTCTATGTGGTCAGATTGAGTCAATGAGGCTTGAACCTATGATTTCCAGCTCAATAGTTATGTGCCTTCAATAGCACCAAATATCAACCCCATATATATATGGCCATGTCCTGTCGTACCGAGTGTATCTGCATCGTGTCCTGTTCTCGCATCCGTATCCATATCACATAGGACAAATCTCAATTACAGTGTCCTCTAATCAGAAACTTGCATCCCAATTTGATAAATGATCCTATTCGAACTTATGGCAACAAAAATGAGATGTCCTAAAGTGGCCATCTCAAACCTCTGCTCAATGTAGTGACGAATCTATTTTTTCATCAAATAAACAGTGGGCTACATTCTTAGTTGTAATTGTCCGATCTCTCATTACAGCATGAGGTGTGGAGCTAGTCACTGAGAAGGAGCTATGAAACGGAAAGCAAATCTAGGTGGCATGAAACAGGGAAAATATATGCCAAATGGCTGAGATAATCACGACCAAGAAAAAAAATCAGAAAATGAAAGTCATTGTTTCTTCATTTTTCATTCAAGCAATGTCAGAAAAAATTCTAGTAATGTTTAAGAAAATCAGGATTTAAACAAATGTTAACTAGGCCTGCATCTGTCAATGTTCTGACAAGTATAGTTATTAACAATAATTACTCATTTCATGTCTAAAACCCAATTTTGGCATCCTTCCATTGATGATCAATGAGTTCGACTTCACTACTGTTCATGCTTTGGTTTTTTAAACTATCTAAACATATTTTTGAAATTTCACTGGGAGACTGGGAGTTGATATATACCCTTTTTTGGGTTCTTGGACACAAAGCTCGACTCTGGAAGAAAAATGAATATCCATTTGCTTTTTCCTTCTCTTCAGTTTTTTTCCCTAAACAGAATTTCAAAGGCTGTTTATGCTTAACCTAGTGATTCTAGTGTATCATTTTTTTGGAGCTATGTTTGAAGAAGCACTTCACCGGGCAAGTGCATCATGTTGACATTTCAGGCAATGCATGTTCAAGGGCATGGTTTCATTGATGTCACTTGAGATGGCTCAAACTGCTGTGTTAGTCTTTGCCGTTAACCATGGTTCTAGAATATGCGTTTATAACTCTGTGCGTCCAAACATCCTACTGTTGGTCATTGAAACAAATTTTCTTTGGCATTTTCCAGGTTGGTTGATCTTGTTGCTGTTCTTTAACACTCCTTGGGGGATTCTGCTGTTTTAGAGCCTCTAGAGATGGACGATGCAGATAATGGTAGGGGAAGGACGATGGATCTTAACTTATACCTAGGTTTTCCTTCACCGCCACAAGTGGGTTTGGCTGGAGAATCAGCTTTTGTACCCTTTCAGAGAGAAGAAAGGCATATACAGGGTCGTGATTCTTTTGGCCGTGGCAATTCTGTAGATCTCCCTCAAAATGCAGAGGTGACTTTCCCAATTCCAGTTCGATCTCGGCAACATTGGAGAAGTAGAAATAGGAGATGGAGTTTTCGAGCTTCCAATAATGCAAATATTGGCTCTCTTTCGGATCTCATAAGCTCACAACTCAGAAGAACCGACTCCCAAGATGCTGTGTTGGTCCTTATGGATCCTGTGGATCCTCAAGAGGAGACCGGAAATGCAGTCAATCTCTTGGAAAGGGCTGATGAGCCTTCAGAAACCAGGAATGGATTCACAAAAGGTAAAGAAGAACAGAATCCGGGTGCAAACTTTGAATGCAACATTTGCTTTGAATTTGCAAAAGAACCAGTTGTGACTTCATGTGGCCATCTCTTTTGTTGGCCTTGTTTATACCAGTGGCTGTATATTCATTCAAGTACCAAGGAATGTCCTGTATGTAAAGGACTGGTAACAGATTCTAATATCACACCAATATATGGACGTGGTGCTAATGACAGTGGTCGGGAACGAAAGGATGATGAAGAAAGTTCTTCAGGTTTGAAATTGCCTCCACGGCCACACGGTCTCAGAATTGAGAGCATGAGGCAGAGAATGCGCATGTCAAGAAGGCCTGAGGATGGCAGGTTTTATTTTGATGAAATGCTTAATGGAATTCATAGGGAGAATGGTGTGGACCGTGATCAAGGTGTTGGTCGAATTCTTCGTAGGCCAAGGTTGCGCAGAGGAAACTTTTCACAAGTATGGCTTCATGAACATGGCATACCATCTACTAGACATTCGGAAGTTCGACCAACAAACATGGAGAGAGGATATGTTCATTCACAAAGTCAAGATGCGGATGGTGGATCACGGTTTGTTTCATTTGTCAGAAACAGATTGGATATTTGGCAGCGAATAATTGCTCAGAACCATCTTCGGGGATATGATAGATTATCATCTATAAGTGCCAGCCTTGCTAATATGGAAAGCATTATTACCAGGTTGGCAAGGGAAACCAGCAGTGGTTCTCTCTTTGGGAGTTCTAGTAATGCTAGCAATTTGGAGCAACTGGCGAATCAAGAAACTCAAGCAACTGCAGCAAGAAATGAACCAGCTTCCACTAGTACGGTGGCTGGTGTAGTACAAGGTAATGGACTTGGTGAAAATCAAGCTGAACTAAACAGGATGGATCACTCACCTGCTCATAGGAGGCATCACCATGTGGCTTCAGGTTCATCGGATGTGGATGGAGACATAATCCATGGAAGAAAAAGGAGGAGACTGAACTAGGTTCAACTTTTGATGTTCAGGGGCAGATGCATCATTCAGACCAATCTCCTTCATGGGTCAAAAGTATCACTGGTTACTTTTTTCCCAGTTCGCTAGTTTTGCATAAATTTGGCTGTGTACAGTTGATTCTGCTTCAGGTTCATCGGATATATTGCTCTATAATCTGTCTTTTTATTTTAAAGAATAAGCTGTTTGACTATTATGTTCTTTATCTTTATACAGACCTTAGGAAATCCTTCTTTTCAATGCATGTGTTATTTCATTGGGTTGCATGATACGTCTCTAGCCTGTGGAGAGTATTATCTGATTTACCCATTTATGGGCGTTTCATATGCACGCAACTCATGACATTTTAAATGACAAAGGCTGCCCCTTACATTTCGTATCAACAGTTCCATGTAGGAGGCATCACCATATGGCTTCAGGTTCATCGGATGTGGATGGAGACATAATCCATGGAAGAAAAAGGAGACTGAACTAGGTTCAACTTTTGATGTTCAGGGGCAGATGCATCATTCAGACCAATCTCCTTCATGGGTCAAAAGTATCACTGGTTACTTTTTTCCCAGTTCTCTAGTTTTGCATAATTTTGGCTGTGTACAGTTGATTCTGCTTCAGGTTCATCGGATATATTGCTCTATAATCTGTCTATTTTTATTTTGAAGAATAAGCTGTTTGACTATTATGTTCTTATCTTTATACAGACCTTAGGAAATCCTTCTTCTTTTCAATGCATGTGTTATTTCATTGGGTTGCATATTACATCTCTAGCCTGTGGAGAGTATTATCTGATTTACCCATTTATGGGCGTTTCATATGCACGCAAACTCATCACATTTTAACATTTCGTATCAACAGTTCCATGTAACTCTGGATAATGCGGTTAACATTTTGCTTTCGAACATGTACCCTTGAGGCCTTCTATCATCTCCTGGACTGTTTGCCTAGCCTTGTTTCCTGTTATGTGCTTGTAACCTAACAGGTTTACAATTCCAGAATATGTGCTCTTATCCAATATCGTTTTCAAAATTGTGACAGGTTCACCCGTTTAAGAATTGCAGTGTTTTCCGATACATCCATTTTGATAAGTACACCTTGAAACTTTAATGAAAGAACATTTAACTTCAACTGTAGGATTAAGTTTGCAACAACCCATATCTCTTGGATTTTCTTGGCTTCCTGTGATTGCCAATCACAACACTTTCTCAAGTTTAGTGAAACATAACACAAATTGCAATTGTGATTCACTTGAGAATGCTTCTCCTTTCCTTTGAATCCTGTGAAAGTTGGTCACAAGACTAACCTTGTGACGAACAATTGCAGCTTTTGGATTCTCAGTTGTGATTGTTCATCCCACATGTGACCAAAGCAAACGTAGCCTGAGTTCATCTGCCAAACCATGGTGTTACAAAGTTAAAGTTAACCTTTGATGTATAATGGCATGCCTCATGCAGCTGAAGCTCAGGTTTGAGGTGCAGATCATGCTTGAAATTGAAGCTCGTGAATAATGACATGCCTCATGCAGATCATGCTTGAAATTCTTTAGGAACTAGGGTCACCTCAGGTCACAAACATAGATTGAGGTAACCGACAAAAAACAATTGAATCCATTAGATACTCCCACATACGCATCATCTCTCTCTCTCTCTCTCTCTCTCTCTCTCTCTCTCTGGGATTTTCAAGTGCTGCCTGCACTGCATCATAACAACTTCGGATTCCAATGGCTTATCAACAATAAGTTGTTAAATATTCTTGGTTTATGTTGGTTCCTTATTGTCCAAATGCCAAATAATCCTGGCTTAATTTGCTAATCATCTTGCCTCTGAACTTTTTTTTTCAAGCTAAAAGGTACTCTACTACCTGATATGGCAAGGGCCAATACGTCACGACGTAATTGATTTCCATAGTTACTACATTCGTGCAAAGAAAACCATATAAACCGTTGGGTTGATAGAGTGAGAAGTACCAAGGCGTGCAAGCTGATCATGGTTGATTGCTATGCATC
The DNA here is from genome assembly GCF_984573655.1 of Nuphar pumila. Lineage (NCBI taxonomy): Eukaryota > Viridiplantae > Streptophyta > Magnoliopsida > Nymphaeales > Nymphaeaceae > Nuphar > Nuphar pumila. The sequence continues at coordinate 71,240,568 of NC_143264.1, read as the reverse complement.
TCAACACTCAATATGTAGCAGAAATCTTTGTCTCTAACCTCCCGATCCTTAACATGCATGTAGCAACCAGCTTTATTAATATGCTTAATCTGATTGAGAAATTTCAACACAGACCAAACTTGTTCTTAATTGTAGGACAAACTCATTCGCAATCTGTAAGTTTCCAATCATCAGACTGTCAATGTATTGCCTCCCAGAAAAAAGAGGCAAACTCCCAATGTTTTGCCCCAGAGTTTTCACAGCAAGGTTGCCAGGAAGGGAAATGGAAACCGGAAACAGAAACGAGGTTCTTCAAGTGCATCTGAAATAGGAAATGACAAGTGAATCGGGAAATGTTTAAGAAGAAAAGCCTTAATAACATAACAAATAAATAACCACTGCAAGGGTTGCCCGCGTGGCCGGCACGGTGGTTGTGAAGGTGTTGAGTTGAAGACACTGGATCAAACCCCGACTGGCACATATGTTCATAGCTTTCAGAGGTAAGCCACATAAGGCAGGGTGGTCGTGGTGCCCCACCCGAGGTTTTTCCTCGCTTTGGCGAGGGTTCCTCATCATAAACAAAACATAACAAATAAATAAAACCAAATATGAGAAACCCGTATCCCATGAAAAGCAAATGTGTTTCCCAGAAAAAAGAAACTCATCACCCATAGGGCACATTTGAAAGCGAGAAATATGTAGGAAAAGTGATGCAAAATGAAAAATCTGTACAAATTTTTTGACCCTTCCAAATGAGAGACTTTTTCACTGAGAGTTTTTCTAAAAGGTATACGTTTTTGATAGGAAACATTCTTCCATGGGGGAGGTGGAGGAATGTTTCCTACCAAGAGAATTTATTTTTACACTCCCCACCATCCATCTCAACACCACCACCATCTCACCACCACCACCACCACCACCCGGTAGGAGCGATGATCCAACATCGTGCAGATGAAGATGAGGAGAACGTAGATTTTATAGACTTCTTCAGGAGGAAATATGCTTTCTTAGGTAAGCTTTTGTTCGAGCGATTTCCTGAGTAAGCCCTCTCCCTTTAAATAAGGGAGAAAAGGGTGTTGGGGATTGTCACCCTCTTGGGTAGCCGATAACCCAGCATATATGAGACTTGCCGATTGTTTCACTGCTTTGAGCTTATCCAAATGAAGCACGCTTCATTTGGATAATGCCCTATTTTGGGCGGTTTCATACATTGGAGAGAGAGTGGGCCCACCTCTCTCCTCAACGTGTGAGACCCTTCATGAAATATGGCCACAGAGGTCACATATGACCAACATCTCCCACTTGGCCATGTGAAACTAATCATGACATAGGATTTTACCTCGCACTATTGAAGTATTTCACTTTCATCAACATTCCTAGAATGAGTTATATTTTTTAGTTTTTCATCCAACTATATATTTTTATTAGAGATATCTTAATCTCATATCGGATACATGTTTCGAGAACATTTCATCTGATATACCCTTTGTCAAAGGATCAACAATCATATCATATGTAGGTAAGTAACTGACTTTGATTTCATTTCTTTCAATCATATCATGAATATAATGATATTTTACCATTATATGTTTATTTTTTGAATTATCTGCTCCACTCTTCATAAGAGAGATGACAGCCTGATTATCATAATAATTTTAGACTAGCATGTTGGTTATATCCTACTTTAAATCATTAATAAAGCAGCTTATCCAAACGGCAAATGTAGCATCTGCATTGCATACAATATATTATGCTTCTTGAGTATGTTGAACTGTGCAACCTTGTTTCTTACATGACCAGAAAATTGTTCCTCTTCTGAGGAGAAAAACATATCCAGAAGTAAATTTACTATTATCTCTGTTGTCTACAAAATCAGCATCAGAATACCCAATCAATTCTAAAGTATCAGCTTCAAAACATAATTTCAAGTTTATAGTCATTTTTAAATATCAAAATATTCTTCACTACTTGCAGTGAGGCCAACCAAGATTACTTCAGTAGAGACTAAAGAGGCCAACAAAAAAACTGATATCAAGCCTTACGCAAAGCATAACATACATCAAACTTTCAACAGTTTGTGCATAAGGGACATTCTATCTTTCTTGTCCATCACCAGGACTATCTTTCTTACTCAGTTTAACACATTTTACCATAGGTGTTTCAACATACTTGTTGTCACTCATTTTAAATTTCTTGAGTATATGATTTATATACCTTTCTTGACTCAAGCTTAAAAGTTTTAAGTTTCTATCTCAAGTGATTTTAATTCCAAGAACATAGGATGTTTCTTCCATGTCTTTCATTTTAAACTGAGAATTCAATCATTACTTGGTTTTAACAATCATCTCGTTGTTGTTTCCAGTCAAAAGAATTTCATCTACATAAAGTGAAAGAATAACAAATTTACTCTCACTTTTCAGTGGTCAAATTTATTTGCCACAAACCCTAATGACATAATTGCCTTATGAAACTTTAACTACCATTGACATGGTGATTGCTTGAGTCTGTATAGAGATTTTTTTTAACTTATATACTTTATTTTTTTTGTCTTTTATTGTATAGCCTTCAGGTTGATTCATGAAAATGGTTTCTTTAAGCTCACTATTAAGAAAGGCAGTTTTAACATCCATTTGATGCAAATCTAGATCGTAGTGAGCTATAATAGCGAGTATTATCCTAATTGAGGTAAATTTTATAACAAGTAAATATGTGTTAACATAATCTAATCATTTTTTCTAAGGAAAACTCTTAACAACTAATCTTGCTTTAAATTTATCAATACTACCATTGGACTTGAATTTTTTTTTTTAATCCATTTACATCCAATGGCTTTCCTTTTTTCAGGTAAATCAGTCAATTCCTAGACCTAATTTTTCTTAATAGACTCAATTTCTTCATTCATAGCTTTTACCTAGTCTGTTGACTCTCTTAAATTTATTGTCTCATCATATGACAAGTTATCTTTCATGTCATCTATATCTAAAGTATAACATAGTTCCTTTGACAGATAGACATAATAGTCATCTAAGTAAGACAGAGGAGCTCTATACATTTTGTGCCCAATCTGAGACTGATTAGAAGAAGATAGAGAGTTTGCAAGGGGTTTGTCATTACTTGAATATTTTTGCGAGTCATTAGAGTCATAATATACATCAAGATAATCATCACTGTTTATTTCATGAATGATTTCTTTCATGTTTAAATCTTTCAAGAAAATAACATCTCTACTTTCAATTAAACCTTTATTTGGGTGGTAAAATCTATAACCTTTGGATCCTTTGGGATATCCAATAAAGATACACCTTATAGATCTGGTATCAAGTTTATCCCTAGATCACTCTATAACCTTTATATGAACTACTGAACCCCATCTACAAAGGTGACTTAGATTAGGTTTTCTTCTTATCCATGATTCATATGATGTTGAGACAATAGCTTTACAGGGAACCCTATTTAAAACATATATTGTTGTATGTATTGCTTCTTTCCAAAATACTTTGGAAAATAAAGCATTAGATAACATGCATTTAACCATATCGAGGAGAGTCCTTTTAAATCTTTTAGCCACACCATTTTGTTGAGGTGTACCAGGAGTTATAGTTTACGGTTTGATCCCATTGGCCGTGCAATATTCAAAAAATTCATTTAAGGTGTATTCTCTACCTTGATCAAACTGTAAAACTTTAACTTTTATACCAAGTTGGTTTTCGACTTCTTGACGATATTCTTTAAATTCGATTAATGCTTAATACTTATAAGTTATAATATATACATAACTGTATCTAAAAAAGTCATTAATAAAATATATAAAATATTGCATTCCTTTATGAGTTTGAGTTCTGAAGGAACCACAAATGTTAGTATATATGATTTTCAATAATTCAGATGCTCTAATTACATCATGTGGGAAAGGTTTTCTTGTCAATTTTTCATAAATATAGGATTCACATCTATGAAATGCAGATTTATTAAAGTCAGGTATTAGATTTAATTCAACAAGTTTCTTCATTTTTTTTAAGTTAATGTGTGCAAGTCTTTGATGGCAAACATTTGCATCTATATTGAAGACAATGTCAATATAAGCAGAAATCAAAAGAATTTTATTCATATCAGAATAAAAAATTTTAAACAATCCATGATGTTTATCAAAAACCCCATCAAACAGGACTCGACCATGTTTCCCCATAATAACTTTCCCTGATAGAAATATAACTTCAAAACCCTTGGCAACCAAGGCTAGGACAAAAACTAAATTACGTCTTATAGACGGTACAAACTAGATGTTTGACAACAATACATTGTTTCTAGAAGTTTTAATGCGATAAGTCCCGACACCTATAACATCAGAGTATGTATTGTTGCCCATATACACCCAATGTTCACCAAGCTTATACTCGATCATGTCCACCATTCATTTCTTGCTCATTGCTATATGACATGTCGCCCCATATTCCACCCACCATCCAGAAAATGCCTCGTCCGCATAAGAGCATTTCGATATCAGACAGATTATATCTCCTCTCATTTTGTTGGTAATTCTTGTTGTTCCTGCCATTGTTGTTATTTGTCCGACTTTAACCATCTTTCTTGAAGTGTTCAAGTTTTCTACACTTAAAGCACTTGATTTGAGAGGCGGTTGCCTGTGGCTTTTCGAATGTTGGACCTTTTCTCTTATCAAATTTGCCATTACCCTTAAAATATTTTTTCTTAAAATATAGACGACTAGCAGGGCTATGACTACAATTGAGAGCATCCTTCGCGAAATGTAATTCACTTTTCCTGTTTTGTTACATATGTTGTTGCTCAATTTTCAATTGAGCTATAAGCTTTTTCAAGGTTAGATTTTTTGAGTTAAGTCTAAGAGCGGTTTGCATTATCTTCCATAAAGATGGGAGACTATGCAGAATGATGGATATCTGCATACGGTCAAAGATTACATTTCCAACTATAGCCAAGTCATTTGCCATAACAAGCATTTTGTTCACATGATCAACAACATTATCATTTTTTTTTTGTATCTGACACAAATTATATTGTTTTAGGAGTAATTATATATGTGTTTCAGAAGTAGTATCATATTTCTTTGAAATGACATCAAACATATACTTAGTTGTAGGGTAATCTTCGAACACCCTAATAAGATCGTCATCCATATAAGTGAGCATAATGGTTCTAGCTAACATATTGTCTCTTTTATATTTTAGAAAAACTAATTTGTCATCTTCAGAGGCTTTAGCACTAGGGTCTCTTATTTCAGTAGTGAGGGCATTCTCGATGCCTTTTAAAGTTAAAACAAAAAGAATCCTCCTCTTTCAAAAGTGGAAATTGATGACATTAAGTTCATCGGTTTTGGCTAATTTGGTTGGACAAACCCTACATGCCATTTTTCTAAATTTAGATATTTTAAGATGATAAAACATGATAAAAATAAATCTAATATTCAACAAGTAGATAAATAAGAGAATATTAGCCTTAAACTCATAAAATATAACTTTCATAAACAACAATTTCATGAAGAACTAACTTATTATTTCATGCAAGTACTAAAAAAATGTACGACAATCAATTTATTGATTTTCAAAGAAAATAAGCAAATCTGTACTTTCTGAGCACTTTTTTATAATTTCAGAAAAATTCAGAGAGGAGTACTACTAAAAAATATTGTCTAAAAGAAAAAATAGGACTTAAAAAAAAGGATTTTCTGCAAAAAATCAGAAACTCAAGCATGTTTTGGATAATATTTCATAGTTCAGGGCCCTTTCTGGAATTACCAAAAAAACTGAGAACCTTTTTCATAATTCAGGGATACCGTTGTCAAAAGCAATAAAGTGCAGGGGTAGTATTGTAAATTTATTATAGAAGGACAAAATAGATAATAAACAAAAAAAGGGTCAAACAAGTAATTTAACTACACAGGGGCTTGACCATTAATACCAAAAAAGACCAAGGGTAAGCAGTAATTTCACCATATAGGGACTTGACTGGAATTTCTAGAAAATTCTAGGGGTAAGGTTGTAATTTCACTTGGTAAACCATATAAAAAGATTTAAAATTTTGAGAAAATCCAGAAGCCTCTGAAGGAAGCTTCTCGTGGTCCTGTGCGTTAAAAAAATACTCTGTGCTTCTGGTGGACGATGTTGATCGGCTGCCATAAAAAAAAATAGGAAGATCAGCTTTCAGATCTGCCGGTTGGATTGCCGAAAAACAAAGAAAAACAACAATTTTAAGCAGGGATAAGCACTTCATTCGATCTGCTGGTTGGATCATCGAAAAAAAAGACTAAACAGCGAGAAGCATGTCATTTGATTTGCTGGTTGGATCGCCGAAAAAAAATGGTAATGGCGGCGAGAATGAAAAAAATAGGTATATTTGTTCATTTTTTTTTTTGTTTTTGTTGTAGCAAGGTTGTTGGATGTCGGTGACCTCCTGCAAAGTATTTTTCGGTGAAGAGAGAGAGAGAGGTCACCGATTACTGGCGACCTTTTATAAAAAAAAATTTGAGTAAAAAAATCCTAATTTTTTTCCCGTTTCTTTCTTTCCCCTGATGCAGGCCCCGATTTGGGGTTTGTGTTCTCCTTCTGTTGTTTTTCTTATGGACAGGGGTCCCTGATATCGACCCACTATATTTGCCTTTTTTATTTTTGATGTTTTTTTTTTGAGGTCGCCAAACGACGACGACCTTCTAAAACAAAAGAAGAGAGGTCACGGGTTACTAGCAACCCTTAAAAAAACATTGTTTGAGAAAGAACTTTTGATTGTTTTTTTGTTTCTTCCACCCCCCTTTTATGTATTGAGGTCACCTGATGCCGGTGACCTTAAACAAAAAAAGACTAAGAGTTCTACTTGCAAGGTTTTTCCTAAAACAAATTTTTTCTTTTTACTATCATGGGCAGACTCGAGTTAAAGGTATGTTGCCACTTTTAAATGTAGAAGCAGAGGGCACCAAAATTCAGCAACCTGATTAATATATCAAATAAATAGAAACATTAACCTCTGTTTTCTGTTTAGAAATTCTGTGTTCGCCCAACAAATAATGAACGATGGCTCCAAGCGGTGAACCCCGGTGACAGCCTGACAGGTTTCTACATGCAACAAGAACTTGACTCTGATACCATTGTAGGAGCAATGATCCAATAACATACAGATGAAGATAAGAAAAATGTAGATTTTGTATACGACCTTCTTCAGGAGGGGATATGCTTTCTCAGGTAAGCTTTTGTTCGAGCAATTTCCTGAGTAAGCCTTCTCCCTTTAAATAAGAGAGAAAAGGGTGCTTGGGGATTTTCACCCTTCTGTGTAGCTGATAATCCAACATATGTAGGACTTGTCAGTTTTCTCTCTAAGGAGAGAGAATCGGCAACTGTTTCACTGCTCTGAGATTATCCAAATGAAGCACGCTTCATTTGGATAATGCCCTATTCTGAACGGTTTTACACTTTGGAGAAAGAGTGGGCCCAGCTCTCTCCTCAATGCGTGAGACCCTCCTTGAAACATGGCCACGGAGGTTACGTGTGACCAACACACCCTCCTTTCAATATGTTTTTCTTGTGCTACACAAATGAACGAAAAACTTTCTTTTGAAAAACTTCTCATATAAAAAAACTCTCCTAGGCGAAACTTTTTTTTTCTATGAGAGTTTTTCTCTCTTCCAAACATACCCATTTTATGGGAATATGGGAAACATGTTTCTCATAGGGTGGGAAACATGTTTCTCATAGGGTGGGAAACATGTTTCACATAATTTTTTCCGTGTTTCCCAAGCATTTTGGGAAAAGCAATGTTTTCCATTTCGGACAGTGGACACCGTTTTCTAGAAAATGTGTTCCCACAGTCTTGTAGCATTTCCTAAAAAAACTAGTTTTCAATTTTAGTGATGGACGAATTTTCAACGAAAAATGCCCTTTTTCTCTCCACCTGGTCTAGCCCATATCGTAAGAGACTTGGTGGTCTTTATGTGGGGGTTAGAAGTTAGAACCCAACCCCCCAATGATGTCAAAACACAAAGACAAATATTGGACCAATGCACCAAAAGTCAAAATCAAAGAGTCAAGTCAAGACCCATCCACATGCTCTCCTTATCTATGGCCTCCTTTCTCCAGCAAATTCTCCACTACCAACATAACCATCTCCTCTCCTCCCTCTTTACACAAAACCAGAGGTGGGTTTCTTGCCAGCATCAAGGTGCTGCAAAACCCCACAAGCTCAAAAGCATGGCCATGAGCTTGACATCGTCCATCTTATCATGGAAGACAAAGATGGCCAGAACAGGCACAAATGGCAATGCCACTGTAGAAAAAAAAAGGTTTTTTGCAAATTAGTCCCCGTCTTTTCATCGATTTGCAAATTAGTCTCCCCCTCATGCAAATTTACAAATCCGTGAGCACCTTTCTCGCCATTGGTGCACATTGATCCTCTCATCAGCATACCACCAACCTAACCATAGTTAGCAGCAAACCATAGTCAATTTTGTAGCAAATGACTACTTTACCCTCAGTCCTATGAGTGCTCTCATCTATTCTCACCATCTTCTCCAAACCCTCCCTCAATTCCCTTGTCCCAATGTCCTAACCATCACTCTATTACACCCAACTCTCACAGGCAGCATTCCGGCATCAATCAGGCGGCCCTCAGGCAACAACCCGACAGTGCTCAAGCGGCAACCCAGTGGCTCTTAAGTACACATCATTTCTTAATGCCCTAACTCTCTTCTCACTCTCTTTTCACAATGCCCTAACCTTCCTTTGTTACCCAACTGTCTCAAGCAGCAATCAGGCGGCTCTGAAGCTCAGTCTCAGGTGCCATTTCAGCGAGAAAGTTTGTTCTAATTTTGCCCTAATTACTTTTCCCCATTTCTTTGCAATGTCTTAACCCTAACCCACATCTCGATCGCTTGGATTTTGAAACCCCAATTCATGAGCAATTTGCAGGATTTGAGACAATTATGTGTTACTTTCATGCGTTTGATGGAGGTTGAGCTGACGGAAAGAGACGATTTGATCAGATCTGCGGGCATAACAATCAATTCACCTACCCTTAAAGATTAACTATGGGGACTACTTTACAAGAGTTAATAAAAAAGGTGGGGAAGGATTTTTCAAATTTGCATAAGGTAATTTGCAAATCAACAAAAAGTGGGGACTAATTTGCAAAAAAAACCAAACAACAAAGAGGGTATGTGGTGAGGCTCCAGATAACTTTAAAAAGAATGTTTGAAGCTGGGCAGCAACAAGAGAACGAGGGTATACATGCGGTAGTGAATTTGTTACGGAGAGAGAGTGGAAGTTTAGCATGCAAACTGCTGAGTGGGATGCCCATTTCTTACACGGAATGGGGATCAGGTGCAATCACATAGCACATAGAATGTGTGCCGCTGTAGCCTGGCTACCCTCTATCTACTGTTGGGCGCCACAAGCTGAAAGGTTGTATCCCAAAGATGGAGGGCAGCCAGGTGCAGCAGCACACATTTTGTGTGCAATGTGATTGCACCTGATCTGCCCTGTCTTACAATGAGCCTCGCAATGTTCTGCATGAAGATGGGTTCAAATGATGGCTCAAAAAAGTGGCTTTGCATCATAACGTTTAAAATGCACACCTCACAAGGAGCCGTCTGTACCCATTTTATGGATGTCGTTCATTTTATAGCGAACGGCATCCAACACCATTAGAGGCAATCCTGACCTGCTCCCCTTTTCCTTGTTCAGGACCTGGTTTTATACCAATGAACTTTTGAGAGAGAGAGATATAGATTACATAATTAGAGAGCGGAAGGGGGGGCGGTTGGGTTGAGTTGGGTTTAAACCAGATGTTGACATTACACATTAATCAAGAGTGTGTGACTCAGTTGTCGACAAGCGACCTCTGTACATGCATAAACACGAGACCCCTACAACTTGAAAGTTTCTGCTAAACAACATTACAGCGTGCACAGCACACTGCACTGTGCCCAGGTCCCAACCACGCCACCCGAATTGGGGCGAGGCCATGAAACCTGGTGCTCCTGACAAACAGATCCCAAGTTGAAACAAGAATCAACACCAGCGTGCAAGAAGTGCGGGCTGGCCATCAACCATGTTCTCAAACGTTCATCCCACTACCTTCGTGTTGCATATCCGATAATGCCTGCTTCCCCATGGATCATTCTTGTCCAAGTAATAAGACTTGATGCAGACCTGCACCCATGGTGGATTTCTCATCTTACGCACATGACCACCTTCATTGACGCCGTCATCTTTTATTCCCAACAGTTTGTTAATCTTGGAAGTTAATACATCCATGTGTGGATAACCTTCAAAAAACTCCACCTGCATTGTCACCATGGAACAGATTTTAACAGTTTGGCATAGCATGAAGTCATATAATAGGAGCATAGTTCGTAGGGGTTAAGCATCTTGAAGACTTGAGATGACCCCATTGGAAATTACTGTACTACACCCGCCAGGTCACCTGAGTGGCAGCAGGCCTGGGGAGAAGGTGCAGACTCCTCATCCCATGTTTGACCCAAACCAGGTGTAAGGGTGCCTTAAATTGGTGAGCTCCATAAGGGCTTGTGTGTCGGTGACCCCCGCCCAGGGTTTACCTAGCAGGGGGGCTGTCCCATTAAGTGACCTGGTTCTTGGCGAGGGTTCCTCGTCATTAAAAAAAAACACTGTACTGATTTGAAACCAGCATGGCCAGAAGATGGTGACCATTCAAAATACATGGTAGTGAATAGGGTGTTTGACCTACCAGGTGAAGAGACAAGACAACAAACTGATTTAAGAAGCAAAGCTCAGATGGCTCTCAAGCAACATTGATGACTTCCATACAACTAAACATGATAGGTAAGTCCAACCTCATTGAGCAACTGAACCAAACTTTGCTATGAGGTTGAGATATGCAGCCAGGTCAAAGGGATTAGACAGGTCTCTTATACGTGTAAAATTGCTTGATAAGTAACAAAGTATCGGTAATGAATTACTGATTTTCTGAAGGAAAACCATTATTCCTGTGTAGGAAACCTTTATTACTTTTGAAAAACATTATTATTTGGCCCATACTCAAGAAACAGTTATTACTATTGACAAACATTCTTATTTGGCCCATCCTCAAGAAACAGTTATTACTATTGACAAACGTTCTTATTTGGCCCATTCTTAATTTCTGGAGCATGTCGTTTTGGTTAACATAAAAAGTTAATTGCCAATAATAATCTCAATGCCCCTCACTGGCATGTGCTTGAGACCCACAGCCAAATCGAATATGATTAGATGCCAGAACTAAGATGACCCAAATAAACATCCAGTAATAATATGGAGAAATATATAACCTGGCAGTAAGCATGACTCTGATCTTATACTTCAGAAACAGGTACAAGAGGAAGAAGTCTTACCCCATCCTCACCATATAAGTAGGTATGAACTCTGGCCGTTGAGTCCTCTAGAGTAAACCTGATCCTGTATACATGAGGCTTGATTGGAGATCGGAAATCCTCAGCCAGCCAAGGATATGATGCTATGACCCGGACAATGCACTTATATTTATGGGTTACCTGCAATACGAAAATTATTGTATGAGAGGCTGAATGAAGGTTATTTCCTAACGAGTGAGGTTTTGGAAGGATATATTAAGGACTGGAAACTGCACGGCCCCTTATGAATGAAAATTTTCCTAGTGTTCAAACATCAAAATGCATGCACGCAAACATGCACACTTGGACACATGAACCCATATTTTGCATGCACTTGTGCACACCATAGATGAACACACAAAAACATGAAAAACACATACAAGCACATAGGCACAGGCCTGTACAAATCTACGCATACAAAGACACCTTGAAATGAGTGAGGACTTCCATTAGTGTTGAGAGACCCACATGCTCCAACTGAGTTTCTGAAACAAGCGAAAGGCCATAATTAATATTTCAAACACATTAAGTCTGATAATAAGATTCAACAATTTGACTTGTCCAGGAAAGATATACTAAAAGGAAAATCGTCTGGCTTTACAAAATGAAAAATACAGGCTGTTTCCTCCATTGTAAGTTATTCAAACTTCTCTGAACAAGGTTTTTTTGTTTAAGCAGTCAATCAGTAAAACTCATTTATAGTTCTAGTGTTACTCGTCTGCACTAACAGGGCACATCACTTGCATTGCAGGCCTCTCTATATCCATAGGCCACTGTTGACTGTTTTCTGTACTCCTCTATCAAGGAATGACGTGAACCATCCAAATACATGTTGAACAAGTTACTACATTGCTGGCCCAATAATCAGGGGACAAATGATTCACCTGTTAATGACAAGTAAATGGCCTTTAGTGAATCATTTGACTGGTGACCAAAATAGAGATAAATGGATTCAGAATGACAGACTGAGCAATTTCAATGATGCAGGTAAATCAATACCAAATCTCTTGTCCCTCCTGTCATAACCCAATCAAACAAATTTCTCACAAATTTCTCAGTGAATTCACCATAGGTTCCCATGACTCAACAGACTGGTCCTTAGTGAGTACACACTAGGAGATATTCAAAAGAAGGTGGTACACACAATAAGTACAGAAAAGCTGATGTCGCAATGCAGGATCAGGAAGCAGGAGTTGTGATTGTCTGCTAAACAAAAAAATGTTTTGTAACTTATTCCACGATTGTAGAATACATAATTACAGATAGACAAAAATGGAACAAAACCAACTGCTTTTTGAGCTGACATATAATATTGAACTTTTGAATTACATGTCATGCTGGCATCATCAGAAATTCCAGAACACCAGTGGCAAGTTCCCTTTGCATAACTTTATCTCAAATAGTTCAGTCAATAATATTTTTACTGCTGAAATAAAGTTTAAAAGCAATCTAAATAGTGTACAATATTCACATATTTCCATAAGCTACTTAAGTTCAATTCTGATGATAGCTGGCGACATTTTCAATTAATGATAGGTAAATGGACATTGGCACCACGCTTTGCTACTGTGCTTGGATCTTGCTGTAAAATTTTGCTTCTCACTCTTCAATGTAAATATATTTCCTTCTACAATAACCCCTATTTGACTTTCTATCTTCAGATAATCAATTCTAATCTATGTCCAACAATGCAATTACTTTTCGAGAAGGCCGTAGATATGTAGCAAAATACCATGAGGCTCCACGAAATTAATAAGCTTATTAAGAAGCAGATTATTTTTTAATTGACAACTGAGGGTGCTAGTGTGAGAGGTCATGCACAGAACCTTATCAACGAGCAGATTATCCTTCAATGGAAAATTAAGGGTCCTAGTGTGAGAGGTCACTTATCAAACCACCTATGAACCCTTCAAGAAAGGATGCTAAAGCTTTATAAAGAAGCTTCATGACATTTCAAATTTGCTGGATTCATGGATACAAAGAAGCATATGAAATTTGAAAATAACCAAGGTAGGTCGTGCTCTTATATATAAAGGCAAGAGTTCCACCAACGTACACCTACGCCAGGACTGTGAGCTGCTTAAACAATGTGCATTGAAGTGGCCAGATTACCTTTAAAAAGCACCTATGATTTGGCGTAGAATATATATTTGGATTTTTTATTCAAGTTAACATATCCAAATTAGATTTTTTTTTTTAATATTGGAGGCATCCAATAAAATTGGAATCTCAAACATTGTGAGACAACAAATCAAAATTGCTGGCATATTTTTAATGTTGATAATCAATTAGATTTGTTCCATGAATGAATACCATGTCTTCATTTCCTTGTAAATAATGTCTTCAAACTCTTGGAAGTCTCTTTAAAATAAGTAATGTCTTCTAGAAAATAGAACTCCCAAATTGATATTCATCTTATCTTCAACTTTGTTCAATGCTAAAGATCTCTCAAGTATCAAACTCTCAAAATCAATTTACTGTCTTAAATTATTACATGCTTAGTGGTACATGTGTGTGTAAATATATATGTGAGTGTGTGTATGTGCATGTAAGGGAATTCTCTTCTCAGAAAGGAGACTCCAATCTCAATCAATACTTGATGATATGGCAAACAAGTACAGAATCATAGATTGGCAGAGCATAAATTGGTGAAGAACACATCATTTCTTAACCATAAATATGTTCTTCAACGTACCTGTGATGGGAGATGGAGCAGGAAAACTCCAAAGAGACATACGCTCCTCTTCATGCAATAGCCGCTCATCATAATTCCTCGTTACATGAAACAAATACAGAATTTTCAAGACAAAGTAGACGCAAAATTATCCTTTTAGGTTGAAGAAAACTATGATTTTATAAGACGAATACCTTTGGCAACATTGTGCAATGTTGTCCTCATCAGAAAGAAGAAATATTCTACTAGAAGGCACCAAATGACCTTCCCATAATCCAAACTTCTGTTTACAAGTTATGTTACGAAATTTTACCCAATGTCCAACAACCTTTAGCTGAACCAGTATATCCTTAAAGGATTTCCCAGCAACTACCCTCAAAACAGTTCCTACACAGGGAAAGGTGCTCAAAATGTCCCTAGATAGAGGCACTCGTTCCAATTGTAAAGGAAGTGAATCTGATGGAAGATCTTGCCTGTGATTTATCAGCAAGGATACCTTAAAAAGAGTTTCTGTACATGCAATTAACATTTAATAATTGGCATCATGAACAAAAGTATCCAGGTCTCAGATGACAAGCACAGCCAAATTTAGTGATTACTATAGCAATTACTACAATAGAGCAAGGGCAAATAGAATTAAATGACATATTCTATGCATTTGATATAAAATGCAAAATTTGTAAGATTCAAACATGACATTTACTGATCGTTTCAGCTTAAAAAGATGGACTGACTGACTTCGGTTATTGTCCGTTAACAAACGAAAAGTACCACCTATGTCGTCACATGGGTGCAGGAAATACATATATATATATATATATATATATATATATATATATATATATATATATATATATATATATATATATGTATATAAAGTCCAAAAGTTGGACATAAATGACCATGGGTGCGGTCAACACACCCAGGGTCAGGTTGACCGCACCGGGTGCCGCACCCGCGTTGCATCGACGAGGGTGCAGCACCCAGTTGGCCGAGTCCCTGTGACATAGAGTAGCACTTTTCAAATTCCTAGACAATGCAAAAAAGAGCAGAAAATTTTATAGCTGTTTAATAAGTACTTGCGAAGATCACAACTTTTTCCTCAAGACCATATGATAGCAAACTAACAGTCCATGGCCAAGACGCCTGCACATAGGTATGGATATGGGTGCAGGTGCAAAGGGTTCACAGGAATTTTTAAAAGTGTGGGTACAGGGGAGTGAGGGGGAAGACATTTTGGGGTGACGGTGGATGAAAACCTATCCCCCTACCCCACTTTGACTAAGCCAACATTTAAAAGAAATGACTTTTGGTTATCGGGTCTGAGCGCACGCAACCCAACTCATCCCATACAAGAGTTGTACCCGACATGGGTGCCTGAGGCATAGGGGCATACCCATGTTACATAGCAAAGCACAGATCATGTGCTAGAAATTACAAAACTTAGAAGTAATACCAGTTTTATTTGCAAATACAAAAGGCAGATCTCAGCAGCAACCGAATATAGCATCTTGGGCATTAAACATGATTTGGTAGCACACCAAAATTTAATAATAGCATAAGATTATTGAGACGTAATTGGATTTGGGTTGGGTCTCTTAGTTGGGTATCCTATTATGTTTGTAACTATTTACTTTTGTATTTCTTTGTTCTGTTATTACCCTTATCTGTATTCTATTGTATACTGTTAATACAGGGTAATTTTGTAATTGGAATAGTGTGTAACAATTTGGAAAATATATACAGCAATACCCCACGACTTCCCACATTGGGAATCATGAGTTTCAGCCCCCCCTTTTCTGCATCTTCTCATCTTCTTTTACTGTAAAGGGATTCTGACAGATTACTGCACATTCTTACATGGTATCAGAGCATGTCAAAAGAGGCCTTGAAAGGTGTTTGCTCTTTTTCTTTTCTCTCCTTTCCTAAGATATATTCATTAGATATATTAAGAACATAATGAATTATACTTTGTTTTTTTCTGCATCCTCTACATTAGAGTTAAAAGCTTATTGTGATGCAGACTTTTAAAGAGAATCATATGACAGGCATTCTACATCTAGTTTTTGTGTATTCTTAGGAGACTCTTCGATATCATGGAAAAGTAAAAAAGCAACATAAAGTTTCTCTATCCACAACAAAGACAGAGTACCATGCAATAGCCCAGGTCACAACAGAGATTAATCGGTTGAGATGGTTATTACAAGACCTGGGTGTGATTGTTGAAGGAGCCACTACATTGTATTGTGACAATCCTAGT
Organism: Nuphar pumila; assembly: GCF_984573655.1. NCBI lineage: Eukaryota > Viridiplantae > Streptophyta > Magnoliopsida > Nymphaeales > Nymphaeaceae > Nuphar > Nuphar pumila. The sequence goes on along the minus strand of NC_143264.1, from coordinate 71,224,269 downwards.
GTTATTCATATAGCTAAGAATCCATAGTTTCATGAGAGACGCACATATAGAGATTGATCGTCACTTCACCCATAAAGCATCCTTGGAAGGAATCATATCTTTGGCCTACATTGGGACAATTAGTCAAATAGTGGATTGCTTCACTAAAAGTTTGTCTTTGAAGACATTTCAATCGGTCCTCTCCAAACTTAGAATGTTTGTGTTTTCAACATCCCAAGTTTGAGGGGGGAGTGTAATACTCATTTTACAAGGCTTGTGTAATATCGTACCCTTGATGTATATATGTTTATTCTTAAAGGGTATTCTTGTAATATAGCTTAGGGGATATAGTCAACTAATTTTGTCTTTAGTGTAGCCCACGGGGTCGACCCCCTTTATGTTGTAACTTTTCATACTTTCTTGCTAATGAAGCTATCTTCATCTTCCTCTTTATGTCTATTCTTCTTGCAATCTTCCATGAATTTCTGATCATATATATGAAATAGTTGCACACAGATTATGAGAACTAAAAACATTTCATGAATGCTAGATATAGAACAGAGAATGGAAATAAAAAAGAAGAGAGTAACAGATAAAAGACTAAATGTCAGAATAAACATCATACAAAAGTGAAAATTTTAAATACCACAAAATAGGATCATCATGCGTAAAATTGGCACATTTCAAAACCCATCTCAATAAAAACAGAGGCATCATCCTGTTAATTGTAGTGTCTACTTCAAATAATCAGTAAGAGAAGATAGCCATATCAGAGGTTGTGCACCATACTGCAACTCGAAGCATGCTGGAGGAGCATCAGTTCCGTCCCAAACAAAGAGAGTAGACTCTGCTTCAGAAACTTGGCATATGTGAAGAACCTTTTTCACAAACAAGCAAACAGAAGACATCAATTCATAAATTTCAGGTAAAGTTCATGTATGTTCCTAGTGGAAAGCATGGGCACAAGGATCATTCATAATCCTAAAAACGAGCAACCATGAAAACATATATAACAGACCTTGCAAATTAAATCAAAATAATGACCCTCCTTAAACTCCTTCAGTTGTAGAGAATACTCATTTGCTCCTGAAAAGAAAGGAATTTTGACAGATTTAACAGACAACAAAGTCATTAATGAACTACTGTTGCATATGCTAGAAACATATGAGAGAGAGAGAGATGTTCCACTAAATCAACAGAACCGTTCAGAACCAACCACACATGCATATATTTGGCTGCTTCATTATCAAACAATTTTAACGCATATGCATGTGCATTTTTGTGACTCCTATATTACGATAATATTGACAACAATCTTCTTAAACTTATTTGTTTATGTTCACTAACATTGATTAACAACAACAAATACAACTCTCTGACTGAAATAGTCCATCTTATGACCCATAAGTAAACAAAGAGAAAAGTATACATAAATGGCAATTTCCATGATGAATAATAGGATGAAATCGTTTATCTAAATTTGGGGTTGAATGAGATAGATGGACAGTTAGGTTGTGCTCTCACAACTGAGGGGTTTTGGGTTCGAATCTCACAGGGCTTATCCCCCAGCCTACCTATAAAAAAAACATTTATCCAAAATTTTCTTTCATAACCCACTGCTGCTATCATTTTCGCATGATCTCTATGTCCTTCATTCTATTCTCTGACTTTATATTACATTAGATAAATGGCCTCAGAATCCATAACAAAAGGAGAATGAGAGCAGATAAACTTTTGTTGATTAATATGGTACATAATATAATGAAAATCAAATTTATTTGAATCATACCTTGAAATTAACCATTAGCTTAGCTCAAAGAGGGAGTTTTCTTGTAGTGCATCACAAAATTAATAAAACCAACTATTTATGTTTTGGCATTCAGTTCAGCAAAATTAGCCTCGAACTGAAGTATATAAATTGATCTTTTTTTTTCTTTTTGTGAAAGTCATTTACCTGAATCAAAATGGTGACTGCCCAACCAGCTTCTAAGTTTCGCAACACAGAGCTTGTCATGATCAGTAATCTGAGAGCCTGAAGAAGCCTGATATGAAGTAAAGTCTTTACCAGACTTCCCCTCAAACAGGGCAAAAGAAGAAAACTTCTTGTTGTAGAAAGCAAAAATCTCTCCATTGTGGATTTTCATCTACATCCATTTAAGGAAATTAATTACTTTAAACCTTAAAGGATGCAATAGGAAAATTGCTTCCAGCACCAAAGCTCTAGGAAACACAATTAGACAAACATTCACATGCTTGGAACCAACAAACACATGAATATAACCATTTGACAAGTGCAAATACATGGTCTCACAAATTGCAATCTATAAGTGGGAAATGTGGAAAAAGCAACGCAATGAAGGTCAACAAGATTGCTGGACTGCTAGAATGACACTAATTTATCAGTTTCAAATCCCCATCAAAGTAAAAGCAAGCCAAAAAAATACCAAATAGAGCTTGCATGCATGTGAAAATTGGGAAATTACAAATCTTGGATCAAATACAACAGAAGAAAAACAAGAGGAAGCTCATCGATATCAGGATGAATTAACAAATGGCACTCAAACAAACAAGCACACTTAGACACTCAAGTCAAACTCACATCATTTCAAGCAATAGAAATAAAACCGACCACACCAAAATGACTGACATAAATCCCGCCATTTTTACTTTTTTGAAATTTCCAACTATCAAGGAGATGAATGGTCATGTGAAATAAAAGAAGAATAGACAACCGCTGGTATTAAAAACTTCAAACTACTTGCCAGCTTTATGAAAAGTGTTCCATAAACCAAATTGACCAATCTTTTTGTTTTTTCTAGATACAAGCTTTCTAGCTATGTGACATGGATACTCCATTTTTACTCCCATTATGTGTTAGTAATACTGGAAATTTCATAAAAATGGTCATTCCCTGTATCCACAGTCATATCCATGTGACACAGCTTTCTAGGTGTTTGTATTTTTACAAGAAAGGCTAAAAGAGTCAAACTAACAAGCAAAAGAAAACAGCTTGCTCACAAAGTATCCTTATGTTCTGAAATTTGGTATCAGCCTTGTTCAGCATGCTTGAGCACCTTTATATAACTCGGATTAGCTCAAAATTCATCAACTCAATGATCCAACAAAACCCTCCTGCGCATGACTTACTGCCAGTTCGTTAGGGCATACCTCAAACCCAAGTTCCCTTAGGCAAATGAGAATAAATGAATTTTCCTAAACATTTAGGATAAATCCAAGACCATGGGGTAGAATACCTAATCAGATCAAATAGAAAAGTAGCCATATAAGCATACAACCACATGTGTGCTCCAAGGAAGGTCAAGTGGTATTTCATTTCATTAATTTCAACAATAAGGATCAGCGAGGATTTCAGAGTTTACTTAATCCAAGCATATTGATTACACTAATAGGGAGAGACTACACAAGCTTATCTTCCAGTCTTTTAATGAAAATTTGGATAATCACAAATTTGATTGTACTAATTATTTTAACAGACACGGTTAACCAGGAAAAGAGCCTGAATAAAGGCATCTTCAAGAAAAAAAATGAAAAAAAAAACTAAAGCTTCTAAGCCCACAATCAGAAACCAAGGTAAGTACAGTCCTTACTGAACAGGGAACTTTAGGACATCATGGAGCACAAATCACAGCATGCCTTGAGTGATTACCAGAACTCGATGAAGACGAATTATGTCTCCTGCTGAGTTGACATGTGGAAGCTTTTCTACCTCATGAGCAAAAAAGTTAACAGACACACCATACTGCTGATAGGATTCATCCATTATCTTCAGAGAGCAAAAATAATCTGCAGAAGTATTTGACCAAGCAACAATTCAGGGAAGAATGAGCACACTCATACATGAGTTCGCTAAGACAACAGAGGAAAGATAATAAACCCATCAAGACATGCACAAAATAAAGGCTTTCCCAGTGGGTGGTGTTCAATATGCAAACTGTCATTAGGATAATGATTTTAAAATCAACAATCATCAGTTCATCACCAATAAAGTGTGGTGGATGTTATGCAACTCTTGGGGGTCATATTGCATGTTTCAATATCCAAAGATCAAGTAGGGAAAAGACTTACGCAAAATGTAACAATGGCAACAACCAAATAAAACATTCCACATTGAGCAATAAATGCACCAAACTATGCATGTATTTTAGCGATATAAGGGCCTCCACCGCAGCTACCTTAAGCAAATAAGGTGTTTGTGGATGGCAATGAAACTAATACGAACATCAATTCTTCACTTCATAAGTTACTTTGAATTATAGTTGCATTGATATTGATAAACCCTGGTCCCCAGCATATCACTATTAAGCATACAAGTACCAAATACTAGTATGAAACTAATTTTGTAAGCTACAAGTAGAAGTATCAAATGTTTAGGAAACTTGTGCCAATTACTTGAGAAACTCATAACGTCTCTAGCAGAAACTGATTTCCATTAAGTTATAAATGAGTATCAAACTTGTTTCTATCAGTATATACAAGTAACAATGTCATTACTACCAAAACACCACTAATAAGGAAATTAAATACAATAATGGTTGATAAATATGCCTGTTTGACCATTTTAATTCATAGGTATGCATATCCATTGTTTAGAAACTTGTACCGGCTATGTCAGAAACCATATCAATGTTTACTAGAAAGTGATATAAAAAAAAAATAGCACGTTTCTAGTAAAAATGCACCCAAAACTTTTTAAACCCTCACGTACCAATACCAGTGCACCTGGTAACTGCACCAATATTGTGCCTATTTCTGGCAACTATGCTTTGACTGCAAACTTCACATATGCCCCAATTCTCCATTTAGGACAATCTTTTCCATTCCAAAAGTTGATCAGTGGCCACACCGAATGACATGCCCACTTGTGAACACCCCAAACTTTCCAAAAATCCAAAAATTCCTTCTTTGCCCCTGACCTCCGCCTTTTGAATAACCGGGTAAATTTTTTTAACCAAAAACTCCATTCATTCCTTGGATTCGTTAGAATTCGGACCCAAAGTCTTATCTCTGACCCAGTTTTGATCCGAATCGGATCCGAACCCCTCTTCGAGAAAAAATTCAAAAATAAAAACCCGAATTCTCAGAAAATTCTCTTTTGTAAATATTTTTTCAAAAATCAGTTTTAAATCTTATTTCCTCGCAAATCTTAGGATTTTATTCTAAAAATACCAAAAAAATCAGAAAAAAATGGAGCTCAAAACCTTTTCAAAAACTTGTCTTTTTCTAAAAACCGCACTTTAAGACCATTTTTATGAAAAATTTTGTCGAAGGAGCCTCCTTTTTAAAATTCACGTGAAAAGTCTAAAGGGCCCTGTAAAAAAAAACACTTTGTTAGGGTTTTTCACAAGGGGTCGGATGCGAAGGGCCTGCTCCCCCTCATCGCCCAGCCGCCTTCTCCCTCTCTCGGCTCAGCCTTCACAAACCTTCTCCGGAACCTTCCATGGCCATGTGCAATCTCCAACAACCAACCTCCATCGCCCTCCATCTTCCGAAGCCTTCCTCCACCATCGATGCCTAACGGCCTCCCCTTCTGGAGATCTCTCTTTCCTCTTTAAAAAGGGTCACGAAAGACCTCTTTTCCCCACCGCGTTTCACCCATCCATACGCATCTCCTTCTCTTCCTCTGTTTCCCTTCTCTTTCTCTCTCCTTTTCCTTTTTTCTTTGCTCCTTCCCCTTTTTTTTTTTTGAAAAGAATTTGATCGAGCCAGCAAGAACACGAAGAGAAGGAACTCCTTCCTCTCGATCTTTGTCAATTCAGTCGATCACCACTCAAGAGAGCCACGGTAAGAGCTATCATTTCTCCCCTTCTTTGATTATCTGCACAAATCTTCCTTTATTTACAGTATTTTTGTCCTTTGATTTCGTTCCCCTTTGTTTTTTTTTTTTAAGGCATAAAGGACAGGGCCGACCTGCATATAGCAATGTCGACCCACCTATTGCCACAGCGACGGAGTTTTTCTGCTCCAACATTTATTCTCATTTTATTTGCAATTTCGTCCAATCTAATGGCATGGTGCTTCATTAGCCAGGGCAATTCCTGATGCATTATAACACCGCTACCCTCACGGTACCCCTTTTTTCAGTTTTTCATAATCTATGACTGATTTCATTGTAAAACCATGAGTAGCATTCGCTATAAGAAGTGCTTTGTCCAAGCGTGAGGCCGAGTCAACGGTTGCTACGAGATAGACCTTCCTGTAAGTTTTTTTTTTAGGGTGTGATCTTCTGTATTTCATCAATTATATGTAGTGATCATTTATGCCTCTTTCAATTGCACAGGAATCTAGCTCCCCTCTGTTTTAAATCGTCATATTTTGTTTAGAATACCTTCATTTACATGTTTAAATCTTTGTCATGTTGATTGTTTTGCATACGGAATCTACACATTGCATTTTTTTTTCTTTTCAGCATCATAATCTATGCTTTCATTATGCTCATATGTTCGAGCATTGTACCTTCATCTCATCACATTTGGTCCTGATCTGTTATTGTTCCATTAGTTGTTTCGATTTCAGCGCTCATTTTCTTTTTTTCTTTCTTTTTTTTAGATTTACATTCTGCAGCAGATGTCATTTCCTGTATCTCTGAATCAGTTTCCCCCCCTTTCCCATTGTATACTTTGTGTCGTTTATCTATAAACTAGTGTTGACAACATTACAAGATTCTTATTACTTGTCGTAGGGTGGGATCCAAGGGTCTCTGGTAGATTAGGCGTTAACCTATATGCTTATCTGGTGAGGTAAGAGTTTGCGTTATATCATTCGATAGGCTTGAGTTTGAGCATTTTAGGCTGTTGCTGCAATTTAACTTCAAAGTTTGATAAAATCTGTCACGGTCTCGTGTTTATTACCTCTGTTGGGTGTTACACCATTCTTCATCATGGAAGCATCTGAATTACATCATCCGTTGTTCCTCTTATACCTGTTTCACCCTCTCCATCAAAAGGATTGCAGAGGATTCCTCGATTTGGATAAAGCACAATCGTGGTCTTTGAAGTCCATTCGTCTTGATTGTCATATATCCACCTCTCACAATGCTAGCAGTTCCAGCCTCAATGGTTGTTCTGAGAGGTGGCTAGCTTTCGGATTGCCTACAGGATGTAGCTACAGTAATTCGGATATCAGGTTTTGAGATAAATACCTACAGGTTGACATGATAGTTTCAGAACATACCTCAAGGAGTTTGGGTTGCCAGTGGGGTCCAAGGAAGAGGCTCGTTATTGCTTTAGTGATTGCCAAGAAGAAGTAATACAGTTTAACGCATCTGGGTCATCTCAGCAAATCGTCCATCCACTTTGAGGAAAACATTACTTAAACATTTTTCAGAATAGAACTTCTATCAGAATCTAAAGACATTGGGTGTCTTTTCCTGCAAGTGTTCTTCCCACCCACTTTTGAGAAGACTTTGGCTGGATGTCCTTTTCTGTATAAATGATTTGGCTGGAAACAACAAAAAGGAAGAGTGGAGCCGGCCAGAAGTAGGGGATTGTGAGTGTGTCCTTGACATGGAAGATACAGAAGAATGCTTTGGTCTAAAAAAAATCGACCGTAAACCTGCGTATCGTGCTGCATGCTTGCCTCTGTCTTCAGGATCAGTTTCAGAGTTATTACTATAAAAATCGATCGAGGCAACTCAATTTGGATATGCAGATTTCCCCCAGCAGCTATGCTGCAACGAATCTGCTCCTGAACTTCACATCCCCTTTTGTCTTTTGCATGTGACACTAAGTATTTGAAGTTCAATTATTCACATTTGTCATATATTTTTGCAGTGAGGTGCTGATAGCCACAAATCGCGATAAGCCAAAAAAAAAAAACTGAAGGAGATCTATCTTTTGGAGAATTTGATATCTGGCCTTGTTGGGGTATCCTTCTGTTCTGCCTCTGATGAAGGTAGATCCATTCTTTGCATGCCAATATTTCATTTTTGATATCATATCATAAGTTGTTTCACATTGTACTGAGTTAATAGGTATTTTAGTATGTTTATGGATTGGAATTCAGTTTCAGCCATTAGTTGGAAAAGACAACTCTAAACTGCTGAAGGAAGATCTATTGAATCAAGCCACAAATCTTCACTACCTGTTAAAGCATACATTCTACTTTGCATCACTAACCTCACTGTATATCCTCATATTTCTGAACATTTCACTGCCACCTGCACTTCACTGCTGTTAGCAAGTAGGCATCGGATCCAGCAGCTCAAAATGAAAATCTCATGTAGAATCTTGAAAGGAGGCCGCTGGATGCGTTGAACATCAAGCACTTTGCAGACTATGTATAAAATTTGGGTACACACCATACGCTGATTAAGGTGTTTGTTAGTTTAGTTGTCGGGTGCAGAGACAAAATAATTCCTGCCTCTATGTTTGAGAAACATTACAGATTGATGCAGAGGGTTGGGGTGGATGTCTCTCACGATGAGCCTGAATAGGCCCATCCAGATTTCCTTTCTATAGTGAAGAATTTCTGGTTTATGTTATGTCTCGGTTATAATGATCACAACACCTTCCCAAACACCAGTTGTATATACTCATTTGTCTGCTGCACAACTGCACAGTATTACCACTTTACACTCCATTCATCTTCTTATTTCACACCCTGTGCACCACCAATGCCCAGCACCTGCCACTTAGCTCACACCATATACTTGCTGATTGAAACTCTTTCCTGCAAGTTGTACTGTCCACCGTCCACCTTTGCACACCACCATTTCTATGTCACCAATGCACAACTCTTACACTCACTTACACTCATTATCACTCATCTGCACTCATTCACACTCACTGACACAATAGTTGTACCTGTATGCTGCACTTATCACTCACATTTCTCATTACTCCCTCCACCTCACTATATCCCCAATTACCAGCATATCTCCATCTACCTGCTGTAATAATTAGCCTTTTACAGTTAACCAGTTACCTTTACTCCCTTGTGGCACTCATCATGTCTCACGGTTGACAAGTATTGGGCATCAACCCCTTTTCATACCTTAAAATTTTGTTTCTCAGGTACCAATAATACTTAGTGCATCTAGAAGTATTAGTGTGTTTTCCTCTATCTCAACCATTTAGATACCCAATTTTGTTCCAGGGTAATCACCAAAGATTGATCAAGATCAAAGGATTAGCCTAAACCTTGTTCAAAGTCCAGTGATTCTTTTAGCTAATGAAAATCTATTCTTCAATTGAACCTGCAGTTTTACTTTCAATAAGGCTTCTTAACATTAGCTTGTTAAGATATGTCTTCATTTTTTTAGCTACCATTTACTAACCCAGCTTCACACACCTTCCACTTCACTACCAGCACATAGCATTCAGCACCCAGCACCTGCCTCGTTTGTTATAATTCTCACCACCATCATCATTGTTATCCTTGTCCACCACACTCACGGTATATATCACTCTGCCCATACTCCCAGCACATCAACCTCTTATTGCTCATCTCTCCAAGCACAGTCATTTGTGGCCTACACAAAAGTACTTATTATTCCCCTGTTACCTGTGCAATTCACCTTCAGCCACCAAATCTACACAGCTTCTGTAGCTCCGTATCATCAAGACACTTTGCCACAGGCATCCACCGAGGTGCCAATCTCTTCCAGCACTAGTATACATCCGAAGCACACTACCTACACTTCATATCCCAGCCCTTTCATCTTCACATCACTCACTGTCAATCACTCACAATGCCACTTTCACTATGCATTATGGCATAAGCATCTCTTCATTAATGCAAAGGTGTTTATATGTATATCGATTTCAGCAGGGTCTACTTTAATCCTTTTGTTAAGTGCCAATTTGATTTTCTATTTGCAGGAGCCATGTGAAACTGTTAAAATTCCTTCTTAGATTAAGATTTTTATTTCAAGTTCAATTCAAAATTTGTAATAGCTAGATTATAATGAGAAATGTACATTCCTTGTATTAGATTAGAATGTACGAGCATATATATGCTTGCTTCATATCATTTTCATCCTTTATTGCAAAATTTCACAAATGAGAACACGAATGGCACGTGCACCATTTCGTAAGAGGTAATTAATCCTAAGTTGATGATTTACATCAATGGCCATAGTCAGGATGTAAACAAAACTTAGGATTTTTATCTTTTATAAAATAACACTGGATCCACACTGGATCCTTTTTTTCATCACATTTTCTTTAAATGTTTTTCTCTTTTATCAAGAGTTTAGCTTAAAATTAATTCAATACATATATCAATGGCCATAGTCAGGGTATATTGAGAGTTAATTTCATTTTAAACTCTATAAAAGCACCTAAATGTATTTTATTCTTCACTTGAATTTAGATATAGATTATTATATAATACATTCAATGACCATAGTCAATGATGTATTATATCTTCAATCTTATTTTAATTCATCTAAAGAATGGAATAGCTTTTCAAAATCCAAATTTCAAAAATTCAAATTCATTCATCATTTAGGATAGAACTGCATCATATTTTCAAAATTCTTTTTTTAAAAACTCCAAGTGATGTAAATATCTTCCTCAATCTATCTTCAATTCTTATAAAATCCAATTCATCCTTTCATTTTCAAATTCAATTTCATTTTCAATCTCAAAGTTCAATTTCACTTTGAGATTTCAAAGTCATTTTTATATTCAAATCCAAATCAGATTTCAAAGTTCAATTTGACTTTGAAATTCCAAATTCATTTTATATTCAAAACTCCAATCAAACTCAAAGTTCAAAATTAACTTTGAGATTCTTGACTCATCTTCTAAATTCCAAATTCAAACTTCAAAAATTCAAGATCTAATTTGACTTTGAAATTCGTTTGTATATTCAAATTCTAAATTTCATTTTCCAAGTTCAATTTAAACTTGGAAGTTCTTGATTCATCTTCTGAATTTAACTCCAAATCCATTTTAGGATCCAAGATTCAACACTCAAATTGGATCTCAGACTTCAGATTCAATTCCTCTTTAGGATCCAGAATCCAATTCCACTTTGGATTTCAGACTTCAGATCTAATTTCCTTATAGGATCCAGGATCCAATTTCAACTTGGATTTCAGACTTCAGATCCAAATCCATCTTAGGATCTAGAGTCCAACTCTACATTGGATCTCAGACTTCAGATTCAAATCTATTTTAGGGTCCAGAATCCAATCGTACTTTGGATCTCAGACTTCAAATCCAAATCCATCTTAGGATCCAGAACCCAATTTTACATCGGATCTCAAATCCCAGATCTTAAATCCATTTTAAAGATCCAATTCCATTCCCAAATTCTAGATTTCAAATCTAAGTCCATTTCCAGATCTCATTTGAGCTCCCTAAATCCATTTCTATTCTTAAATACCATTTGATTTTCTCAGACCCATTCTAAGATTCAAATTCAATATCACTTCAAAACTTCATCTTCTTCTCTTAAATCCATGATTAAATTCAAAGTCCATTTCTGACTTTGAAACTTCATTTTCAAAGCTTCAAATCATTCTTTCTCAAAGTCAAGATCTATCCTTCCAAACTCTGATTTACTTCAAAAACTTGGAACTTCTCTGATCTATCTCAAGTTCTAAGTAAGATTCAATCATTTCTTCACTCCTTTACCAAGTTCATCTCAGAATACTTGGAAATTTCCAAAACATTCCTTTCAAAAAGAGCATACATCCTTGCATTGCACAAGTATGATTCTTTGTGCAATTAGAGTTAGAATAAATTCTTAGATTATATTTAGGCAAAGCAAAAGGCATAAATTCGATCCTTGGTTTGATTACCCCTGGTAAAGGTGTCAGGAACGGTCGAACCTCGTACCGACGAGCGAATCTCGTCTTTCCCAGTTTTCCCGCAAATATTTCAAAACGGAGGCGAGTTATTTTCTCAAATATTTTCAAAATTAAGGTCAAGTGAGACCCCGCAAAAGAATTCATCTTCTCTTCTTTTCTTTTCTTTTCTTTTCTTTTCTCTTTTCTCTTCTTTTTTTCTCTTTTATTTTCTCCTTTCAAAAAGGAGGAAATAGAGGTTAGAAAAGGAAAAGAGAAGGAAGAGAGAGAATATTACGAGAGGAAAAATTTTGCGATGATCACACCACTAAGTAGCATCAAACCAATAGCCAGTATTGCATACTTACGTTAAAAAGACCATACAAAACTCACAAACACAGCACCTCTCCATCCCGTAGAAACCATTTGCTAACCACAACCAAACACTGGAGCAACTCTAGGAAACGTACAACTGTATTAAAAAAACAACAGTGAAGGCACCTACATAAACTCTGACTTCGAAAACAATGCCAGAAATCGTGTTCTCAGACAAACTGTGGGATATATTGAAAAATCTAGTTTTCCTCAGGAGAATATCGGGCAAATATCAGCATGAACAAATATACAAAAAGTCTGAAAATATATTAACACTAAAAAAGTGCTTTTATTGCACTCACAATAAAAAAAAGTGGTCTTTTCAAAACAGCCAATATTTTGAAAATAACACGTTCTTTAGCATCATGCTGCCTTCTTCTGAAGATATAGCAATAAAATTGTGATGATTCCGAAATATCGCGGATATTTGTCACATAGCTCAAAACTATCGCTCAGTTCATTCGAAAATCCCTTTGGGTTCAAAATATCTCATTGTAATCTCATTTTAAAAAAAAGGCATGTGAACAAAAACAGAAAGAAGAAGACCAGTTTCATATATATAGGAGAATGAAGCAATTCATCGCCTAAAACAGATCCATCAAGAACATAAAAAAACAAGAAGAACAAGAAGGAAGAGATGGAGAAAACTTATATACACACATTAGGTTACAGAATCAAGAAATTTATCATCTAAATTCAATCCATCAAAAACTTACACCAAAACCCTTAGGGAGAGAGAGAGAGAGAGAGAACCTGATCCCTTGCTCTTCTTGGGCAAGCCGAACTCCACAACGACGGCAAAGAGGTTGATCTTCTGATTAACGGTGGAGATTGCATCTTGCAGGGGCAGATACACATAATCGTGGCCGTTGGCCATTCCCTATTCCGGAAACCCTAAGTCCCCCCCAATTCTCCTCCTTCGATTTTGAGCTTTACTGTGAGAGAGAGAGAGAGAGAGAGGTGTTAAACTTATTGGGTTTATACAGGCGGGAGGGCCGCGGTGGCTTCCGTCGCACGGAGCCCCGTTGAATCAGAGTCCTGATCGGGTGCAATACGATTGCACAAAATTTGTGCATCAAGCACCTGATCGCCCTTCATCAAATCTTGGGCCCCACACCTGACAGGTCATATCCCAATATAGAGGGTGATCAGGTCCCTAAGGCACAGATTTTTGTACCATCATATTGCACCTGATTTTTTTAGGTTGGATCCGAAATGTATCTTACCAAAACCGATGTTTCTGAAACGTGGGAACGTATTTCACATTACGTGAAATATTTGTTTTACAGGGAAAACATGTGTTTCTTTTGTATAGAGAATTCTTTTTCCATGTATTTCTAATGTAGATCGAACTCAGATCTATGGAAAATTTCTGCCAAAACTACAATTTATCTAAAGGAAAGCAGGAAATTGAAAGGAAATACAAAAAATAAGAAAACTATAATCAACTGAAAATTTAAAAAAATAGAATAATTTAATTCCATATTCCATATGCAACTCAACTGCCTAACTAAAAAGACATCTCATCATTAAATATATGAATCGGTCTTAATTATGAATCAAACAACCTTCTATAAAAGATGCTTATCAAAAAATATGGATTAGACATAATCATCCAATATCCAAATTCAGAACATCCTAATGCCCAAATACAAAAATCTAAATAACAAAAAAAATTAAAAATTAAAATGAACGTGAATGAACCCTGCTAGATCTGATTTGTTTTGCTTCACTCCTGCATCATTCTCTCTGGAGTGGAGAAGACTTGCCCTCGAGTCCAAATTCTGCCTGTAATTTTTTTTCCATTATGTTCCACCTTGTGGATTACGAGTCCAAGGTATGGAATCGGGTCTTTCTATTGCTCTACAAAGAAAAGGGAACTTGATAGAATCATGCATCCTAAGGACAAACATTTTTCTTTCCAAACCATCCATAGTCACGTGAAATGCATTTGAAGTGAAAAGAGTCAAAAGGATCTAAAGCACATGGTTGGATTTAGGGTTTTGATTTCATTTTTTCTAAATAACATGAATGTTTGATTAAAGTTTTAGTGGTTTTTTTGGGGGGTTTTTTGTCAATTAGCATCATTGATGATTCCATGAGTAATGAATGCTTGAGTTTGATTAAAATATTAGGAGTTTTGTTTTGTTTTTCAATTAGCATAAATTAATGTTTTTTAAGATTTAGGGTATTTATTTGGATTTTTTCAAATGACATGAATATTCAATTAAGGTTTTAGTTTTTTTTTTTTTGCTCCTTTTCTTTTCAGTTACCACTAAGGGTGATTTCACTAATGAATCCTTGATTTTGGTTATCAAACCCTTATTTTTTTAACTCAATTAAGATATCCATGAATGATGTTTGTTAGGATTTGTGATACATAAATGTTTAGTTATGATTTTAGGAGAGTTTTGTGTGTTTTTTTAATTACCATTAAGCATGAACCCATGAATAATAAATGCTTGATTTTGGTTAGAATATTAGCAATTTCTTTTATCAATAGGATTTTTTTTAGGATTTTAGGCTTTTTATTTATGTTGTTCGAATGACGTGAATGTCTAGTTAAGGTTTTAAGGGTTGTCTATTTTTTTCTTTTCAATTAGCAATTATCATAATTTTATGCTTGATTTCTACTAGGATTTTAGGGGTTTTGTTGTGTTTTTTTTTTATCCAACTATTTTTGCAATGTAGACATTTGATTTTATAAAGGTAACCTTTAAAATAACTATTTACATTTTTCTCAAAACTTATTATTAGTGTAGTTTATTAGTAAATATTAATTTTTCTTTTTTTACTATGGTTATGTGCCCACCCTAGTTTAGATTCCTGGCTCCACGCTCCACCCCCTATGCAACTCAATTACCTAACTACAAAGATATCTCATCATTCAATAGACCAATCTTTCCTAATTCTGAATGAAACAAACTGCCTATGTTGATAACCTTCTAAAAAGATAAACATATTTTAAAATATGAATCAGACACAATTATCCAAACACAAAATATCCTAATGTTCAAATACAAATATCCAAATAACAAAAAAATCCAAAAAGTAAAATGGATCAAAATGAACATTGCATCAAATTTTCAGGTGTTTTCATAATGCATGTTTGTTTAATTCTCATGAAGTAAGAAAAAGTTGAGTTGGCAAGAAAGCTCAATCATTTCTCACCTTGGAATGAAACAAACAACAACATGCAGGGTTAGGAATGGGATGAGCTGGCAGCTTTTCCTTTCCCAACTGCTTTTCATGTCATTTCCCCTAGGGATGGTAGTGGACCAGGGGAAAACAGGGCACCACCCCGCCTCGCCCCGTTTGGATAGGGGATGTAAGACATGAAACGGGGATGGAGGTTAAATCAAAACCCGTGCGAGATGGAGGCGAGGATGGACTTATGCTTTTTCCTGCCCCGCCCCATCCCCTTCTTATCCCGCCCCTCAACATCTCAGATCCTTCTTTACGGATGACAGTGGACCGGGGGAAAATGAGGTCTCGTCCCACCTCGCCCGGTTTGGACCGGGGATGAAGGACATGAAACATGGATGGAGGTTAAAATCAAGTTCTGTGCAAGTATGGAGGCGGGATGGAGTGCAGGATTTTGAGACGGGGCGAGGGCTGGAGACCTTGTCCCCCGACCCAGTCCACTGCCACCCCTAATTTCCCCACTGCTTTTTAGCAATTGTATGACAGCTATGTGGGCCCTAAGCATGGGAAAAGTGCCCTCTTCAAGTGTTTGAAAGTATCATGTTTTTTTAGTGTATATCGGCCATTATAAACAACACGTTAAATTCATGATATTTTGAAAGTATCGATGAAATTCGTTACTAAGGCTAAAGTTACTATAAAGTTATATATGTAGTTTCATACAACTAGCAAGAATTTCAGGTGTATTAAACTACTTGTCCATTAAGTTTTTATAATCATTAATCACAATGAATTAAGACAATTAATTTGGTTGTAAGGATAGTGAGGCAGTTTGGATCAGTTGCAATTGCTCCTTTCGTCATGCTGTCTTTAGCCCTTGTGAATTTTTGGCCGTGTCTCCTACGCCACATTATTGTTATATGTCACTTTAATTGGATGTTGAATAACAAAATAATTTATGATAGTTTTATACCATGAGCATAGTTTTTCAATTATATTTAACAATTTAACGTTTGATTTCCATTAATAAAAGACAAGACAAAAGCAATTTTATAAGTATTGCATTATCTTTGTAAAGAAGCTAGTGTTGCTTATTTCTGGTGATTTGATCCTTTCTTTTCAAGTGATTGTATTTATGGGCATAAAGAGTTCACATTTGTTTGGATCTATGTACAACAGGATCCTATCACTGTGGTAAATATCAGTGATTTTTTTCTTGAAAAAGAAAAAAAATCAGAAATTATGTAGTTCATAAAGCTTTGATAGGCACAATCCCTCTAGATCACCATGGTATGATTCATGATTCCTTTAGATCACCAAAGCTTTATGAACT
Source organism: Nuphar pumila (assembly GCF_984573655.1). Taxonomy (NCBI): domain Eukaryota; kingdom Viridiplantae; phylum Streptophyta; class Magnoliopsida; order Nymphaeales; family Nymphaeaceae; genus Nuphar; species Nuphar pumila. The sequence goes on along the minus strand of NC_143264.1, from coordinate 71,207,683 downwards.
ATATAATTTATTTTTTCTTTTTGAAAGATGAAAGTCTGAATAACCCTGAAGGCAGTCACCAATTTTCTCATTGTAGTGTTGCATGTGTCTCTTTGCATGTATGGTACCTTTTGGTACGATATCCCTTGGAAACCTCTCTCTCTCTCTCTATATATATATATATATATACCATAATGGTATAAGAAAAATAGAATTGAAGGCTTGTAGAGACCGGTCTATGCTCACTTGCTGCTTGAAGGCTTGTACTCATCAACAGAAGCAGTTTAGCTGAAGAGATCATCCGTCTCTCACATCAGCGTAATGACACGTAGCCCTATCCCTTTTTATATGTGTATTATGTTATGCATGTATGTCAATGTGTATACTCCTCTATGATACCTCACATGTAATTCGTGGTGTATACATAATATCCTCAATTGCAACATAGGTTTCCTTTGATTATGGGTATGTCATATTATCCTCAACAAAGAATTCATGAATCATGTCATCCACCTTAACCAAGCTACACCCTGGTGTCTTTTTTATCCCTCTTTTTTTCATCTCCTACAAACTAAAGCATAGATATTTGAAAGAAGGTTGCAGTCCCCACTGTGTTCAGGTCCCAACTTCTGTAGATGAAAGAAGGATGTAGTCCACATTGAAGCATAGGTATTTTGATGCCTGAGAATGTCGGGTGTAAGAGAGGGAAGGTTAGGCTAAGGGTTAGGAGAAGATGGGGGTAAGATTAGGGTTAGAGTATTTGACAGTGGGAGGCAAGATTGTCATTTGGTATAATTTTAACTATAGTTATAATCTAACTATGGTTAGGTTGACTGTATACTAACGGGAGGACTACTATGCAATAACGGCAGGAAAGGTGAGACTGATTTGCAAAATGCACAAAAAGGCAGAGTCCAATTTGCAAATTGGTGAAAAGGCAAGGACTAATTTGCAATAAAAACTTTTTTTCATCAAGGAGTTCCATTAACTGGGCTGGATATGGCAACAAAAGGGGTTATCAAATCAGACCCATGAGGCCCACTTATTAAATGGGCTGGATATCGTTTATGAAATTTTATATCAAACCCCAATCCAGAACAAGTTTCGATTAAGATCCACAAATTTTCAATGTAAAAAACTTTAAAAATATTATTTTACAGGATATGAACCAGGTTTATATAATCCTTAAGTTTCGGATATGTTTTTTTTTGTTGAAAGATCGGGTCTGGTCCATATCCGGACCACCGATACCAGCACCTCTTAGTTGGATTCAGGTTCAGACCCACCCATTTTGGCAGGGGTCTGACCTGTTGATACTTGATACTCGTACTTATGCTTGTTAAACACTTCATGCTTCACATATTTCCTCGCTTATTGCATCCATTTCTTCTTACTCCTGGAATGACCATACAAATATGATTGAGGAACCTGACCTGACCCATGTCCATCCAGCCCACTATGAGAATTCATCAAATTTTATGCATAATAAGTTCAAAGACTTACAAGATCCGAAACAAATGAATATGATGCATATGGGTAAAACCAATATGTACCTGATCCATACTCAGCTTCATCTTGAGTTCTGGACCTGAACTCGAATTAAGTCCAGCTTGTCCTATATCCGAATCAAATTCAACCCTAGTTCTTATTCCAAGACCAACGCTTGTCTGTTAGGAGCAGCTAGTGCACGTTACCTTGTGTTGGGATATTGCAGGTTCAAAACCCAATGGTATAGTTGTATAACTGGTAGGGGTCTGCCCAAACCCAGCTTGCCTATCAAAAATAAAAAATAAAAGAAAAAAAACAGGTTAAGTTATTAGATATGAACAAAAGCTGTGGCGTCCCTTGCCGTAAGGTCGAAGCTTGGTGTAGGGGTGGCAATCGGGTCGGGTTGGCGGGTTGGTGGGTCGGGTTGGCGTGTCAGCATACCTCAACCCGAACCCGACCCGTTTATTAAACGGGTCGGCTGTGGCAAACACGAACCCGACCCGTTTAATAAACGGGTAACCCGACACGACCCGCCAACCCATTTAATAAATGGGTTGGGTCGGGTAAACGGGTTTTCAGGTTCGCGGGTTGACGGATCGGGTTGGCAGGTTGGTGGGTCGGGTTGACGGGTTGGGCAGACGGGTTGGCGGGTTGACCCACCCGCCTAACCCGTTTATTAAACGGGTCAGCCGGGTTGGCGGGTTGGCATACCCCCAACCCGAACCCGACCTGTTTAATAAACGGGTTACGCGGGTCGACCCGTTTATTAAACAGGTTGGCTTAAGCCCAACCCGAACCCGCCTAAGAGGCGGGTTGGCGGGTCGTGTCAGAAATTGCCACCCCTAGCTTGGTGTACTTTTCAGTGGGCAGGGGAGACTTCAGGGTTTTACTAACCAGGGGTCAGTCAATATAGGCTCGATCATTGTGGGGTAGGGGGTTATACATCAATTTCCACAGGAAAGAAAACTACAAAAAAGGCTATCTTGGATTGCACCTTTTTTCCTTATGCATCCCTTATTTCTGAAAAAAAGCCAAAATATTTGGCATAACCAAAACCTTAGAGATTAAAGTCAAAATATTTGGCATAAACAACTTTAGAGATTGACAATAGCTATGTCCGCACTATACATACATGGAGAATAGCAGATGAGACAATGTGCCTGAGAGAGAGAGAGAGAGATGGCACAAAGTAGAGTGTTGATTGTGGGAGGGACTGGGTACATAGGGAGGAGGTTGGTGAAGGCTAGCTTAGCCCTTGGCCACCCCACATACATTCTCCAGAGGCCTGAAATTGGCCTAGACATTGAAAAGCTTCAAATCCTGCTAGATTTCAAGCAACAAGGAGCACATCTTGTTGAGGGATCATTTTCTGACCACCGGAGTCTCGTCGAGGCCGTAAAACTCGTCGACGTCGTTGTGTGCACGATGTCTGGTGTTCATTTCCGCAGCCACAATATTCTTCTTCAGTTGAAGCTTGTTGATGCCATCAAAGAAGCTGGCAACATCAAGGTATTCCACACTGCTTTAATTAATTTAGTTAGATATTGGGATCGGGATATATAGTTTCATCCTTGATAAAGGTCATATATCTATGGGATCAATGGTCCAAACCTTTGAAAACTAGTCTATTTAAACCAGTGTTGTGAGAGGCGTATGCCTCAGTACCTGAAGCGTACGCCTCAGAGGCGAGGCGCACGCTCAAGGTATTGAGGCACACACTTGGTACCTGAAGCGTACTGGAATGTACGACGCCTCCTCCGGTGGCCTCATGGTACAAATCGTCGTCCTCCAAAGCATAATCGAGAAATTTCCCTGCAGATTTTACCTCCTCCGGCATCCTCAAGGAGTCCCATGCCCCTCGCCTTTGAACCACCCAAAAAGACCCCCAAACTATAAAGAAATTACCCTGCAGATTTTAAGATTTTGGCATCCCTTTCCTTCCCTCCATCCCCTCTCTGCAAAATCCCCAACTCTTTCTCTCTCTCTCTCTCACTCTCCCTCCACTGGCAGTGAAGCTCTCTCGCTCTTCTTGCCCTAACCCTAATTCAGGGTCGGGTTCTGGAAGAACAGGTTCGCAGGAGATTCGTTTCTTGGTTCTTCTCCATCGTGGTTCTGCTTTTTGGTGTGTTGGGGAAAAGACTTTGAGTTTTTTGGTGGTTTTTGGAAACCCCGGGAGGCTTTCCGATGGAGAATTGGGTTTGCTCGTTGGTTTTTTGGATCCCCCCTGTTAACATCATCATTTGTGGTACAATATGTAGATTTTGCTTGTTCTTTTTTTATATTGGGGTGGTGTGTTTGCTGGAATGTGAATTTGTTTTTTTTTTTTTTCCTTTTTTGTGAGTTGTTTTCGGGTGCCCAAGGTTTTTTGCTTCTGTGCTTGTTTGCTGTGGTGATCTTGTTGATGTTTATTTGGTTTTTGCGCTTTGGTTTAGTTTTTTTTTCTAGTGGTGGAATTCAGTGTATTTGTACGTAGTTGAGGAGATGTTCAGTTCGTCCTGCCTCTGCGGTTGAGAAACGACAAATTTAGCAGGGCGATGAAGGCCAGGATTTTGATTGAGGGTTATTTAACTTCTTTGGGTGTTGGTTTTTGGTTTTAGTGGTGAAGTTCGTTGGTTTTTACTCGTTCTTGAAGTAAATTGGAGTTCTAGGTTTTTTGGTTTGTTGGTGGAGGTGGAAGCAGGCAACCGATTTTCTCAAAAATTTCTGGGTTCCTGATGTAGGAGCAGAGCAAAGAGAATCGGGTCTAGCGGGGTCAAAATTTATTTAAAATTTTCATTATTTTATTAATATTATATATTTTATTATTTTGATCATGAAGCTTAGGCTTCAACACCTGGAGGCTTACGCCTCGCTTCATAACATGCTCAACGCCTCGCTTCCCTCATCCTTGATTTAAACCATCATCCATATTACTGGTTCGCTTGATGGCCTTGTGAGGTTTTCTCCTAAAAAAAAGTGTTCTTATCCATTACTCAGCCGATCGAGTATAAGCCCAATGAGTGATTGGTACTCGGTCAGATCACTGGATCTGCTCTCATTCAACAGAGGCTGCTCAAGGAAAGAGCTAAAACCCATGAGATCATATTGAACTACCCACCCTCATCATCGCACCTCTCTCTCTCTCTCTCTCTCTCTCTCTCTATATATATATATATATATATATATATATATATATATATATATATAGATAGATAGATATGGGTGATTAAAAAATCTAACAGTTTACAACACAAAATTTTGTGATTTAAAAAAATCACATTTTTCATTGAAAAATATCATCCAAGGGTCGATTCCTGTTAAATCAACCATGCTGGATTCTCTGGCCAGAATTCAATGAGGCCGTTTTGGGTGCTTCCAAACAGATTTTGGAATTCACTAGTTCTCCAAATTCGTCTCCTTCACATAAGGCTCTGTTTGGAAACTGGCAGCCCGGTTGGGGTTTATGCATTTGGTACATACGTGGTAGCTGTTCTAAAACTGGTGACTGGGATGGGACTATATATATATATATATATATATTTGGATTAGCAAGCTGGGATTAGGAAGACCCTTACGGTACCGGGATTTATGCATTTGGTACCTACACGGTCATACTATCTTGGTGGTAGATGTTTGAAAACTGGTAGCTGGGATGTATTTTGGTGTTTGTGTTTTTTTGGATTAGCAAGCTGGGGTTAAGCAGACCCTTACCGTACATCAATTACACAATACAAGGATCCCAAAACTAAGGGAAACCAATCTTATCCTTCCAACTGTGATCTTTACCAACACCACCAAGTTGTTCAAGATGCAGTCTCTTGGGGTCCACACACATTGGTAGATACAAGCTGCCACCTCCTAGATGTGATAGATACCAAATCCACTTTTCTAAATGCATAAAAAAAAAAAACAAGTCATGTTTGGTAGGACTACCAATTTTTTATTTGGGATTCCATGTTTCTTCTTTTGGATTGGACAAAATGAACAAAAAAGAGAAAAGGGCCATTTGTTTTATGAAAAAAGTAAGGGTTGGGGATCAGTCTAACCCATGTGCATGTCCTTTCTCTGGCCTTCCCCTTCTCCTTCATTGAAACAAACTCAATCAATCATTTTGAATTGTTTCACTGATCATCCACAATTAAAGACTAATTAATGGGATATTATGAAGAATACGGATGATGAAATCTGAAATAATGGGGCAAAATGAGAGTACTTTTAATTTAAAAGATCTAATTGTTTAAATTCAGCAATTCTTGCTTCTATAGACTTTATTATAATTTGGATATGCTGAGGCTCGATTCAACCCAAGTATTGTATAAAAATTTGTTTCTTGGATACGTTTCTCTTATGAACGAAAATGTATATGGAATCAAACCGCCCCTTACTAATATGGTTTTTTTTTTCACAGAGATTTATACCTTCAGAGTTTGGAATGGACCCTGCACGTATGGGGCATGCACTTGCACCTGGTAGGACTTCTTTCGATGAAAAGATGGTCGTAAGGAAGGCAATTGAGGATGCGGGCATCCCACACACCTATGTTTCAGCCAACTGCTTTGCCGGCTACTTCGTCGGAGGACTGAGCACTCTCGAAAGGCTCACCCCCCCACGCGATCAAGTTTCCTTGTTTGGAGATGGCAATGTCAAGGGTACAATAGATCAAAACCATTGTCACAAATATCAGACTTTTTTTTTTTCGTGAGATTTTTTAAAGTCGATATAATTTCAACCAATGTGTTATTTTTGGAATATTGCATTTTAACACAATATTTATACTTTATATATTTTTACATTTAATTAATGCTTTTCTTTTATTTTGTATATATATATTTTTTCTTATGTACTCTTAACATTTAAATATACTGATATTTCCCCAGCTTTTATCAATGTCACATTTTCATTTATTTTCCTTCGCCCCAAGAAAAATATCCCGGTAATGAGATTGGTGACTATGATCAGGACCTACTTGATGGATTGTTTGTGATCTTGTGAGTTTTAGGCATCCTGGATACACCCAAAATTCATGATGTAGGTCGTTCTCCATGAACATGGTCATGTTTCAAATGATGCCAAATTAACACACCTTACAAAGCATTTCCATGAGATTTTTCTTTTATAGGCAGGCTGGGGTTAGGCCGACCCCACCATTTATTCATGAGATACCATTGGGATTTGAACTTGCAACGTTCCAACACAAGGTGACGTGCATTAACAACAAATACCAAACAAGCAGAGACTCTATTATTGTGATTTAGAATGATTTTCCATTGAATTGCACTAATTAGTGGTTTCTCAACTTACTTGTAGCTGTATATGTGGATGAGGACGACGTTGGCACATATACCATCAAGGCGATGGATGACCGTCGGACTCTCAACAAGACGGTGTATCTCCGGCCACCGGAAAATGTCATCTCTCAAATGGAGTTGGTGGAGAAGTGGGAGAAGCTTACGAGGAAACAACTAGAAAAGCATTTCATCTCTGCTGGGGACTTCCTTTCTTCCATGAAAGGTAAAACCGCAAAATCAACTCTTCTCTACTCTTCATAAGATTACCATAATCTGGGGCACGCAATATTTTCTTGAAATTTGGAAAAACTCGCAATATTTTTGCGAGATTTGCATGGCCAGCTGCTAAAGAAAGTACTATTCTCATGATATTTTCCATGAACATGGACATGTTTCAAACTAATTAATTCCGAAGGTAAAAATAAAGTGGCCTTGCTCAGAATTATCAAATCAAGCAGTGTATTAAAGAAGAATGAAGAATCTGGTTAGTTTGGAGCCCAACTATTTGTCCACTTAGGCGTTTGTTGCTTTTCTTTAGCTGGTCCATGGAAACCTCTTCACTGAGGCTTTATTTGGGAACCTGTAGATGGCAATGAATTGTCAAATCCAGGATTTGATAGCCGTGGGCCAAGTCACCGAGACAAGTATGAAATGTATTTTGAAGAGAGAGAGAGAGAGAGAGAGAGAGAGAGAGAGAGAGAGAGAGGATGTGTTTCAGACCGCCATGCTATTGTTAGTTTCCTTGACTCGTCTGGCTGACCTGGTTTATGTAATTATTATTGGATTCGGGTATAATTTCTCTTATAGTAGACCCAATTAGACCCAGGTCCAGACTCGATATCATACCCAAAAATCTGATCCAAGTCTGATTCCACCTGGGTCCGAACCAAACCCCACCCGTTGACACCCCTTAGTCCTGTGTCAAGCATACTCGTACAAAACTCCAAACTTGCATATCACTTTATTTACTCGTGAAAATTTTCACCCAACTTATTACCAAGTTGATCTTGCTGTCATGCAGTCATGGTGAAACCACATTAAAAAATCAAATGAATGACAGGATGACTAAATAATCTGCACAAGGGCCAAGGCAGTCGTATATCACAATTAGTTGCAACACCTTAAAAGTGTGCATGCTACTTTTTTCACCGGGCAAATCACTTTTTAAATAAATTCCTCCTCTACCAACTACTTATAATTTATCCAAATGAAATTCTCTCTATATATTTCTAAAAAATCTAATTTGTGTGCATTGTTTTCAACATATGAAAAGAACTTGGTAGATTGGAAATTGAACATCCTACTTATTTTCCAAGAAAGTATTGAATATATGCTCAACATCATTTGATTGGGTAGTTGTCTCAACTCCTGGTGAGGAAAATCCTTCACCTCAAATTAACTTTTTTCCCACGAAAAAGTAGACAGGAAATAACAAATCAAGTGTCTTACCAAGATTTCGAGTAGTTGTCTTGAATTCAAATTGATCATGTTTAGCTTGTTCTTTGTAAAACCACGATCAAACAATTTTCAACATGTTTTTTTGTGGATCGACTCTCTCTCTCTCTCTCTCTCTGGAACGGCAGGGTTGCTAGCAATTGAGAAAGTAACTGGCCATACGTCGACTTTATGTGCTCTTAGCACATAAGCCATCACTTAAGGTGAATCTTCAAGCTCAATCCTAGTAAGGTATCATTTTTAAATTATTATTGTTCAAGAAAATACTTGGAGAGTCGTATCATGCATGCATTGAAGATGGTGATTCAAGGATGCAAATGATTTATTGAGCTGCCCGGACATCCAAGTAGGAGAAGAAAAGAGTCTATTTACCTGTACAATATTCCCCTATCTATTCATCTTTCTTCTCTTTCAAAGAGTTCCCGCATCTCTCGCATTTTGTGACTGAAAAACAAATCCTGAAAACAGATTGGTGAAACCTTGATTTTCTTAACTCTGCTTTTCGTTTTATACTGTGGTTCAAACTGTTTCTAGTAAGGATTGCCTTTACATTTTCAATTTTTCTGATCTCTCTCTCTCTCTCTCTCTCTCATATATATATATTTCAGATGAAGAATACGCAATTCAGGCAGGAATGGGCCATTTCTACCACATATTCTACGAAGGATGCCTTACCAATTTTGAAATTGGGGATGATGAAGAAGCCTCTAAGCTGTACCCTGAAGTTGTGTACACAAGGATTGAAGACTACCTTAAACGCTACTTGTGACTCTCTCTCTCTCTCTCAATAAAGATGAAAGCTACTTTTCAATGGACAACAATGGCAGTTGAAGAATTAATACTTTGGAAGGCAGCCATTCGACTGCGAGCATTAGAGATGGAAATGGTTGACAATTATTTTGCATGTGTTCTAAGCATTATATGCTAAATTTCTTTTCATACTTCTGTCTATGATGGTGATATCTATTTGTGAGCCATGTTGATGTATCACGAGAACATTTACTTCTACCAACTACTACCATGCAAATCAACTATGAAAACTCAAATTTAATGAAAATTAAACAATCAATTAATTGAAAGAAAAGTCCATTTTCTTTTTTTAAAGAAGAAAATTCTTGAAATTCATTCATTAACCAACCATCTAAAAATCCACATGTCAAGTATTTATAAGCAACTAATAAAACCCATAGTGACAAACGTTAAAAACGGGCAAAATCTCGTTTTTCAAAAACTTGAAAGAATTTGAAATTTTTTCATAAATCTCACATTTTTTTGGCAAAATCTTGGCAATAAAAATAAATTTAAAAATATAATATTTTTTTATAACAAATATTAATAAAAATACATCATTTTTTCATGATAAATAGCCATTTAATACGTAAAGATCTTGTTTGAATCACCGTATTTATGTTTTTTACATAAATCTCGTGATATTATCGCAAGATTTTCATAAATCATGTGATATTTGTCACTATGATAAAACCCCAAATCCTACAGCGAATAGCAGATAGATACCTGGACACTATAGGGTGGTACGGGCTCCATGTATTAATCGGATCCGGGTCTTAATTGGATCTTCATATTTATCACCATACCAGGATCCTATACGAGTCGGGTCCTGGTAAACCCGCCCCATTGATACCCCTACTTCTGAGTGAATTACCTTGACCGTGGCTGGATCCATGAGTACGATGAGTTTGCCTGCTGCAATCCTTTGTTTAGGCTAGACTCGAAGCGATGGGCTAGACGGACCTTTGGCGTCTAAGAAGACAAACCTAGCCAAGTTAATCTGTGGTCAAAGACTCAAGGGCTTGAGGAGCCAATACTAGGCTCGTGGCGCCAGTCTTGCATGGACTTGGTGAGGGCTAAGTAAAAAATTATTAGGAGCTTCAAAAAGTCACATTTCTCCCGTGAGGGCCACATTTTGTTCCGACGTAGTCACGATCAAGACGTCAAAAGTGAAAGTTGAGGGGCCATTACAGTCATTTGGTATTTATCGTGTTTTTTAAGAAAAAAATAAACTGTTTTTAAAAGACGACGCCTGAGAGATTCGAACTCTCGCGGCCAAAGCGTCGTGTTATGATGACAAGAATATTCTTTTATATTATAATAGATTTCTTTCCTTGAAACCTTTCATTCGGTGGTTTCTTGCGTGTTATCTCGGCGATGATCAATATCCAGGGTTTTGTAAATGGTTTCTGGTCCAAGAAACCTTGGATTGAATCCTCTCTCCTATACCAATGTTGGTAAAACCGGTTCATTAAGTGAATCAATTATCAGAAAAAAGTTGACAAAATTGGTCCGAAACAAATTGGCTCGTTTTTTAATTGAGCCATTTCAAAAATTGACTTTCATTGAATTTTATTTTTTTTATATAATATTTTTAAAACATTTAAATTAATCCATCCAGGATAAAATTGGCGTGATTTAAGATTTTTTTTGGACAGTCCAAGGAAAAAAAAAAACATCACTGACCACACATTGGCTGGCCTCCAGCGACCTTGTGGCAAGGGGGCACCACTTGTGGGTTTCGAACTTGTGATGTCCTGTCAACTTAGTGACATTTATAATTCGCTCCTAACATATGAACGGAGCCCTTTGTGGGCCGGGCCTGATTTAAGATGATTTAATCAATTCCAATAAAAATCTGCCTACTCGATAGTGTGTCAGTAATTAAGTTTAAGCTTTCCAAGCTTTAGATAGTAAGGTAACCAATAGGTCTGGGAAATGATATGAGCCACTCGTGACTCTCCTCATATTCGGCTTGTAAAGAGCTCGTTTGAACTCGTGAAATAGGCTCATCAAGCTCGAGCATAGAAAAACAATGTTCATCTCGTCTCAATTCATTTATTAATAATAAATATATTTTACATATGTTTTATATTATTGAATGAAGATGATTGAAGTGTTTGGCTTGCAAGCAATAAGTTTAGAGTTCAAATCCTATTAATTCGCTTACAAGTTTGAAATGATTTTTACTTTACAAATGAGCTAGTTAGAGCTCTTCTTAGTAGTTTTAGAGTTCAAATTTTATTGTGATTTGCTTTTGTGATTTGAACCCTGCATGCGTGGCTACTCCTCCAATCCATCCATCTCTAAACCCCATCTTCAGACCATTTTTCAACCCATCACCTTCTCTTCATCCCACAGAGTTTCGAACGCTTCAAAAGTATTGAACAACTCAAACAAATCCATGCCTCCATAGTCAGGTCCGGGTTGGCTGAGTCTACTCTGGTCTTTTTCATGAATTTAGGTAGGTTGTGAGTGCACGTCACCTTGTGTTAGGGCATTACAGGTTCAAAACCCATGGTATAGTTGTATAACTGGTAGGAGTCGGCCGGATGGGATCGGAGAAGGGGACGTCGTCAGTAAGACTTCCGGAGCTCTGTCGCAGACCTGGAGCCTACCGGCAGCATGCGGCATCTCTAGAGTTGAACCATCACCAGAATGGCTTCATGAGAAATGGCTAGATCATGGTGCAACTGCAGAAAATCGATCAAGGGAGCTCTACTAGGATGGGGAAACATGCTAAATCTTATGTAGCTGTTGTTCGCAGCAGGTTGAGGAGAGCCACCTCCCAGTTTGATGTTGCTGTGGAGGTGGAGGTCGCTAGCAACGTTGCCAAAATGATTCGTTGGAATGGTGCTTGGGGCAGAAAAATGACTTTCTTGTTATTCAACGGAGAATCACCGGCGGATGTAGAAGCGAGGCACATGAGATGCCATGTAAGGAAGCACATTCGATCCTCAAAAAGATGAGACAAGACTATGTATCATTCCGTCATGCATCTTCTGTTGAAACTAAAAAGATCTTCCCAGAAGGTTTTAGACTTTATATGAATATCTAACACTCTCCAGCCAAGCTGGGGTGATTTGTGTGTGTGTGTGTGTGTGTGTGTGTGTGTGTGAGAGAGAGAGAGAGAGAGAGAGAGAGAGAGAGAGAGAGAGAGAGAGAGAGAGAGAGAGAGAGATGTAAGTGGGGGAGAGGGCACATAAAAGATCAAGGTGGGCACTGCCACCCCACCTTGGTCCTTCTTTCATGGGGTCAGGGTGGAACCCCCTTATTAGAGTGTTTTTGGGTCAGGGTGGGCACATACCCACCCTGACCTCAATGTGGCTCGGCCTATAGTCCAAGATATCATGCCCACACTGACCTCGACGTGGCTCTGCCTATAGTCCAAGATATATTCTCATGAAAGGTTAGGCGAAGGCTTCTTGATTGTCATAATCATTTTTTTGCTTGCAAAATCTTGTCACTGTTGCTTTTTTTACAATTTTCACACCATTTCATTCCCTCAACTAATGGGAAACTATTCTCCTCCAAGAAGGGGTGCCCATTCATGAAGTTTTACACTAAAGACATCGATTCAAGTCCACGACCAATATGACATACCTCAGTTGTAATGGGACATTAATGCAAGAGTTGAGCAACATGCAATCCAGGTCGGATTCATTTGAATCCAATTCTTAGTTTAAATTCTTAGTTGAGTTTTTATTTAGGTCTTAATTATATAATGAATCTATCTCAAATCCAATTTAGAATTAGGGTTTCATAAAATGCACATTATAGGACTTTTGTAGAGCAGATTGGCTGTAATCTTTTTCCTTTCTCTCAAACTTTGAAGTCTTTCTTTTCCTTTGTTAATCTTCTCTATTATATACTTTTATTTATTCGATTGAATTTTTATTTTTTTGTTTTTACTCGAAGAAAACCACTTCAGACACATAGACCTAGCCGCGCTGGCTCAGCCTGTCATACTTACAGTCTCTACTCACGTTATTGTAAAACTTTGAGGGCTTACCCCTCGACCCCAAGGAGTCGCCAAGCTTCGGCTTATGTAGGGGGTGACGCCCATGAAATTTGAACCTAGAATTCTCGTCAAACGCTCTAGGCCTCATCCCACTATGCCAAACCACTTGGGTCTAAATTTTCAGTTTTATTTAGCATAACCATAACTTAGTACTCACATTCCAGATTCGAGAGTGTATCATACATCCAAATCATAGTGGTGGTTTCAGAACCAAAAGTGATGGGACTCAACACACTTTGGATAGATCGAAGAAACAAAAAATGAGAAGAGAAAATCCATCGTACAAAAAACAAGGATTTTACGTGGTTCAAAAAGAGTTGCCTAAGTCTATGGCCACAAGATTACCTTGTTTAAATACAAGAAATTTAAGGCAACCTATTTTTTGATAAAATTATAAAACTACCCTCTAAACTATTTTAGCCTTGGGGACTCACGCCCCAAAAACCCCCACCATGCGGGTAAGGGGGCGTTGCTTCCCTGCAACCCCCACCAACCTGGATCAACAAAAATTAGGGATGTGTATCAAGGTAGAAATTATACTGTCAGTGCACGTCTCCTTGTGGTGGGATGTTACAGGTTCAAAACTCAATGGTACATTGAATAGTAGCTGATGGGGTCCGCCTAACCCCATCTTGCTTTTAAAAAAAAAATAAAAATCATGCCCCACATTCCTCCGAGGCAGCACTACCACACAAACAACATACACTAACCAAATGGAGGCTCAGCCTCATGAGGTTGTCCTGTGTGGGAACTCGACCAAGCAACACAAACCAGGAGAAAAGTTTAGATCTTGGGGTCGGACCAGAACACCAAATACACTTAAATGGGATGATCTCAACTCCTGGTGGCTCGGTCAAGGAATAGAGATATGATGATGTTAATTGGTCATTTTCTATACTACTGTTTGGATGAGAAAATTGCTCCCTAGATGTAGCACTTGCAAGGTCTAGTTAGAAGGGGACGTAATGATCAGGTTCTTGTTGCACTAGCCGGTCAACCCCCAATTTTTTTTTTCTTTTTTTTTTCTTTTCGCCACTCAATTAACTGATGGATTGTCCGTGTTCCCTTGCGACTTACAGTGTACAGTTGCGCTAGAGTCTGTTTTGCTTTTGTTGAGTCTAATGTAAGCTGCCCGGTTCAGGTGAATCAATACCCCGAAGGGGCAGCCCGTATACTTGAACTGTAATCGCCTGCGGGCAAAATTGTGAATGAATTAAATGCGTTGAGCTTTCTTTTGTTCACCCTCGTTGTAATTGCTTCTTGTGATTGCAATTTCTCTCCCTCTATTCTCTCTTGCTCTCTTGCACTCTGAATACAAGCTTCCGCGACCGGCAAGCGAGCTGACGAGTTGGCTTGCGGCGGTAAGGAAGGACCGTTGCGCCGCGCTGGCCCATTGAAGGAAATAAGCCTGTGACAAGTGGTATCAGAGCCCGTTCTCGTGCTGGGGAAGGGACTCCGGAGTCGGTGTCGACAGACTGCGATTTGTGAGCAAGACATCGTGGCGCCTTATCAACACTTGCGCAACATCAGAGGCAAGGCAGTTGCCGAAGCTGAGGAGATGAGTTCACCTCGGGGCCAAGAAGAGTTGGCTGCAACTGTTAACAAGTTGGTGGAAGATGTGACTTCGCACGATGAAGCGATTTCACACGCATGTAAATCATTCAATGGATTGAATGATGTGGTGGCGAGCCTGCAAGAGCAGGTGAACTTACTAATGGGGCAGGTCACTTCGTTGACGACTACAGTGACCGATCTTGAGTTGAGGAACCGTACGTTGCAGCGGACGGTGACCCTGAATGGCGGAAACGGTGAGAGACCATCAAGGATTGATGTACCTAGACCCGCAAAATTCAATGGTTCTCGCGACAGCAAGGCCATTAAGAACTTCTTGTTCCAAGTAGAAGACTACTTGGATATCCAAAATGTGACCCTCGAAGATCTGAGGATCAAGGCTGCAGCGGCCCTACTTGATGGTGATGCTATCGCTTGGTGGAGGCGGAAGCGCAATGACATGGAGAGGGGTCAATGTGTGATAAACACCTTTGACGACTTCAAAGTAGAGTTGCGCAACTACTTCATGCCAAGAAATGCGCAAAGACAGGCTTACCGGATGGTTCGTGAACTCAAACATACTGGTTCGTTGCAAGACTATGTCAGAACGTTCCAGAAACTTATGCTGGAGATACCTAACATGCAAGAAGACGACATGCTCAACTGGTTCATTGTGGGACTTCAACCATGGGCACAGTCTGAAGTGGAAAGGAGCAACCCCCGTATTTCGGAAGATGCATATGTGGCGGCTGAGCGCTTAGTTGATACTCAGCGCAAACCTTTCACCCCATCAACCAAAGTTGGGAAGAAGCCTGACCACGGAGGCAAAAAGGATGAGCAACGCAACGATAAAGGTGAGGCGTCGACACGCCATCAATCCGAAAAGAAACAGAACTACACAAAGCATAACAACAGCAACAAAGGTGCGGTTGTGACATGTTGGTTCTGTGGTGATAGACATATCGCCCGGCAATGCCCAAAGCGCCTTGTAAAGGACGACGTACAAGCCAATGCTGCACAGGAAGAATGCAGCGATACTGAATGCAGCGACACTGAGACCATGCAACCGAGGATGGGCGCCATGCGATCGATTAATGCAGCTAGAAGTTGTGCAACTAAAAACATGCAGGTCAGTAAGGAACTCATGTACGCTGAAGTTATTATGAATGGAAAGTCTACTTCAGCAATGATAGACTCCGGGGCCACACACAACTTTGTCTCGCGGGAAGAGGCAGAGCGGTTGGGCTTGAAGCATGGGCCAAAGCAGAGGACCATTAAAACGGTAAACTCTGAGGCCAAGCCCATCCTTGGTGAAGCAAGAGATGTGGCTATTCAAGTGGGAAGTTGGGTCGGTAAAGCCAACTTCTCTGTGGTGCCCCTGGACGATTTCAAGATGATTTTAGGTATGGAGTTTCTGCGAAGCCAGAATGTCATGATGTTGCCAAAATTCAATACGCTGACGATCATGGAGTCAGACCTGACCCACACAGTGCAGTGCCTTACGCAGAAAGGCAAGTCTTCAGTGTTGTCGGCAATGCAACTAAAGAAGGGTGTCAAGCATGGGGAGCAGACATTCTTAGTGGCAGTGCGCGCAGAGGAAGAGAAGGTCGAAGCAGTAGTGCCACCGACCCTAGCCCCACTGTTGGAGGAGTTTCGGGGGGTGATGCCCCCGGAATTGCCAAAGCGTCTTCCGCCAAGACGCGAGGTCGACCACAAGATTGAGTTGACCCCGGGAGCGAAGCCTCCTGCTATGGTTCCATACCGTATGGGGCCAGCTGAGCTGAAGGAACTGCGTAGGCAGTTAAATGAGATGTTGGACGCAGGCATTGTTCGTCCATCAAAAGCCCCATTTGGTGCCCCGGTCCTTTTTCAGATGAAACATGATGGCTCTAAACGGTTATGTGTGGATTACCGGGCTTTGAACAAGGTCACAGTGAAGAACAAGTACCCATTGCCATTGATAGCAGACTTGTTCGATCAGCTAGGCAGTGCCCGTATCTTTTTCAAGCTAGATCTGCGATCGAGTTACTGGCAGGTGAGGATTGCCGAAGGTGATGAGCCGAAAACAACTTGCGTCACTCGCTATGGTGCTTACGAATTTCTAGTAATGCCATTCGGGTTGACAAATGCTCCAGCCACTTTCACGACTTTAATGAACCAGATCTTCTACCCTTACTTAGACAAGTTTGTGGTAGTCTACCTGGATGATATCGTGATCTACAGCAGCAACATGGAGGAACATGCCGGGCACTTGCGAACAATGTTTCAGGTGCTGAAGGATAATGACCTCTGTGTCAAACGAGAGAAGTGTCTCTTTGGGCAGGAGGAAATCAGCTTCCTTGGCCACGTTGTGGGGCGTGGTGTGCTGCGTATGGATGGGCAGAAGATAAGGGCCATCCAGGAATGGGTTCCGCCAAGCAAAGTGCCAGAATTGCGGTCATTCCTTGGTTTGGCAAACTATTATCGGCGTTTCATCGAAGGTTATTCCCTCATTGCTGCGCCCCTCACGGATTTGTTAAAGAAGAATCGGGTATGGCTTTGGACAGGAGCGTGCCAAGATGCCTTCGACGGCTTGAAGAAAGCCTTAGTGAGGGAGTCAGTGCTGCGACTGCCTGATCATTCGAGACCCTTCGAAGTCCACACTGATGCCTCAGACTTTGCCATTGGTGGAGTTATTATGCAAGACGGTCATCCGATCGCATATGAGAGTCGTAAGCTGAAGGATGTAGAGAGGCGGTACACAGTGCACGAACGTGAGATGACCGCCATTGTGTATTGCCTCAGGACCTGACGGAACTACCTTTTGGGTGCCGAGTTCGTCGTCAAGATGGACAATGTGGCCACGAGCTATTTTCAGACGCAAAAGAAGTTGACGCCCAAGCAAGCTCGATGGCAGATGTTTTTGGCTGAGTTCGACTTTGCCTTAGAGTACAAGGTTGGAAAAACCAATGTTGTGGCGGATGCCCTGAGCCGTAGGGCTGAATTAGCTGTTGCGCGCGCAGAGCCTTCTGAAGTGCATTTGGAGAGTGCATTGCTGAGCCGCATTCGCGAGGGTACACAGCAGGATCCGACCGCACAACACCTTGTTTCTCTGGCGCAGGCAGGGAAGACTCG
This sequence comes from Nuphar pumila, assembly GCF_984573655.1. Lineage (NCBI taxonomy): Eukaryota > Viridiplantae > Streptophyta > Magnoliopsida > Nymphaeales > Nymphaeaceae > Nuphar > Nuphar pumila. Next base: position 71,190,019 of record NC_143264.1, on the reverse strand, counting down.
GCAATTTTGGCTACAGGATGGCCTCCTTGTAACAAAAGGGGAACGCATCTTTGTACCACGGTGGGGAAGCCTTCGCCGAGAGCTACTCAAAGAGTGCCATGATACACTATGGGCTGGCCATCCTGGTCAGGAGCGGACCTTAGCACTCCTTGAACGCGGCTACTATTGGCCGCAGATGAGAGACGATGTTGAGGGGTATATGCGGACATGCCTCATCTGCCAGCAAGATAAGGGGACAAACCAGAAGGCTGCCGGTCAACTTGAGCCTCTACCAATTCCAGAACGTCCTTAAGAAAGCATTTCTATGGACTTTATTGTTAGTCTGCCAAAGGTAGAGGGCCTCAGTTCTATTTTAGTCGTGGTGGATCGTTTCTCAAAGTATGTCACCTTCATCTCAGCTTCCAAGGAGTGCCCTGCAGAAAAGACTGCAGAGTTGTTCGTAAAGCATGTGGTGAAGCACTGGGGCATACCAAAGAGCATTGTGAGCGATCGCGATGCTCACTTCACGGGCAAGTTCTGGCGTGAAGTATTTCGGTTACTTGGCTCTGATTTGCTGTTTTCAACAAGCTTTCATCCGCAGACAGATGGGCAGACAGAGCACATCAACGGGATACTGGAGCAGTACCTTAGGCACTTTGTTAGTGCCAATCAGAAAAATTGGGTGAAGCTCCTTGATGTGGCACAGTTTTGTTATAATCTGCAAAAGAGCGAATCTTCAGGCTACAGCCCGTTTGAGATAGCCACGGGGCAGCAGCCACTGACCCCGCACACTCTTGCCGCACAAGAAAAGGGAAGGCCATCCTTCGCCTATCAGCTTGTTCGCGACTGGCACGAGCAGAATGAGTTGGCGAAGGCATTCTTACACAAAGCGGCGAAGAGAATGAAGAAGTGGGCGGACAAACACCGTCGGCCCGCAGGGTTCCAAGTTGGGGACCAAGTGTTGGTGAAGTTATATCCTGGTCGCACAGGCATCTTCCGCGGGCGGCACCGCGGACTACTCAGAAAGTATGAGGGACCCTTCACCATCACAAAGAAGGTGGGCAAGCTGGCATATAAGCTGGAGTTGCCCCCAGACTTCAAGGTGCACTCGGTGTTCCACGTGTGCAACCTCAAGCAGTTCCATCCAGATGATGGAGACCCGGAACACAATGTGCCGCAACGCGCTCCCATCATGCAGAGGGCCCCGGCAGCACAACGGGCCGAGAAGCACCTCAGTCAGATCCTTCGCCACAAGGTCAACTACTTGGGGCAAGCGAAGAAATACTTGGTGCAGTGGGAGGAAACAGCAGAACCAACGTGGGAGCCTGCATTTCGAATGAACAGCCGCTACCCGGCTGAAGTCAGGGCTTACCACGAAACAGATGGCGCCGAGGACGGCGCATGACTTGAAGGGGGGAGCATGTTCCCTTGCGACTTACAGTGTACAGTTGCGCTAGAGTCTGTTTTGCTTTTGTTGAGTCTGATGTAAGCTGTCCGGTTCAGGTGAATCAATACCCCGAAGGGGCAGCCCGTATACTTGAACTGTAATCGCCTGCGGGCAAAATTGTGAATGAATTAAATGCGTTGAGCTTTCTTTTGTTCACCCTCGTTGTAATTGCTTCTTGTGATTGCAATTTCTCTCCCTCTATTCTCTCTTGCACTCTGAATACAAGCTTCCGCGACCGGCAAGCGAGCTGACGAGTTGGCTTGCGGCGGTAAGGAAGGACCGTCGCGCCGCGCTGGCCCATTGAAGGAAATAGGCCCGTGACAGTCCGCATCAATGTTGTAAAAGCCAGTCGAATCAACCTAACAGGCACCTCCTCGATTATTTTTTTCTTCTTTTTTTTATATCTGTGATCAGTATGTTGTTTATTTGTTATTATATTTTTTAAGTATTAAAGGTGTACTTTATAATTGGATTGCACCACCAAGTCCTCATTTATTGCATTTATGTAATTTCTTTGTTTACATAATTTTCCTGAAATTTCTTATTTGTTTGGTTTTTTATGCTTTTTTGAAGTTCTTACCATGTACTTCTCATAAACATGTTTGTTTTACCCTTTGTAAGAAAGCGGTCTTATTTCTTATGAAAGAGAGTTTTCTTTCTTTCTTTTTTATACGAAGAACTGGAAAACCAGCTCGTGACTAAAGGCCTAATCGTGCTGGCTAAGTTTGCAGTACTTATAGGGATGGCAGTGGACCCGGGGACAACGGGCCCTGCCCTGTCTGGCCCTGTTTGGACCGGGGATGAAGTGCATGAAACAGGGATGGAGGCGGGGATGAAGGTTAAAATTTATCCTCGTGCGGGGATGGACTTACGCTTTCCCCCGCCCCGCCCCATTCCCATCCCAATGCCTGCTCGCCCCGTCCCCAATCCTTCAAGGAATGACTATAGATCGAGGGGAAACGGGCCCCCGCCTCACCCCCGTTTGGACCGGGGATAGATTTGAAACAGGGATGGAGGCGGGGGTGGAGGTTAAAATCCATCCCCGTGTGGGGATGGAGGTTCGGCTTTTGAAACGGGGCGAGAGTGGAGACCTTGTCCCCCTCCCTGGTCCCCCGTGACACACCCCTTGTACCCAAAGAATCGCTCAGCTTCCGCTTAGCAAAACAAAGAAAAAATGAAAAAAATAACAATGAAGTCGTGCTATTTATGATTTTACCGGCTAGACAATTTCACAAATTTTCCTTGCGTGAAGAAATAGAACACCTATATTTGTCATTGTGCCTGCCATACAAAGGGATGCCAATAGGATTCCGATTGGATTTCGCCAATGCCATATTTGACTAATTGGATGATGGGTAAACATATTTAAATTCAGATTCGCACTATGATGATGAAAAGGTCAAACCAAAAATTTGTTTGTTTACATGTAAATTTACGGATTCAAATATCTGTCAAATTCTGAAATTTGTCAGATTCGGTATCAAAAAATCAAAAATCATATTCACATCTAATTATAATCAGATATGGTTTTGGCTTACCAAATGCAACTAAACTAAAACCAATTCCGTCGAATATTAGATAAAATTCAATTCATTGAGATCCCTAGCCATACATACAAAATGCACGGGAAGTTGGGAAACTGAAAAAAGTTGCAAAAAAAAGTGATAAAACTATCATACTCATGAACGATCAGATAATCTCAAATATTGCAAAATAATTGTTTTTCAAATTCAGAGAGATCAAGGGTCGTATTCTTCTACGGTTGATAAAGGTTTTTAAGGATACAGTGACACGGTAAAGTTCAATGAAAACTGTTTGTGGCACTTTTTCTGTCAATGTGTGTGGGGATACAAAAGAAAATGAAGAGGAGTTTTGGGGGAAAAGGACGCAAAAGCTTTTACGCGCACCCAAAGTCGTCGTCTTATCTTTGCAGCATTACTCTCACCAATAATGCAATCGCTTACCTTTTCTTTATGTCACAGGGACACGACATTTTTGTCCTGTGTCCTAATGATATGACCGCACACTCTAAGACGCTTTAATCCAATACTTTAATATTTTTAAAGGTTTTAAGTACTGTTAAAAAACTCGCCGGGTTGACTCATCACTTCGGTTGACTAGATCTTGATGGCCGAATCACTAGGTCAAAAAATATGTGTAACTCAGTTTTTACAAAAACTCAGTTGAGTCATAGACAAGTGATATATATATATATATATATCACTTGTCTATGACTCAACTGAGTTTTTGTAAAAACTGAGTTACACATATTTTTTGACCTACTGATTCGGCCATCCGGTTTGTGTTGATTATATGACTTGACTCAATTCCGTGTATAGGCATCAAAATTCCTATCCAAGTGTTTTTTGGTCGACCCAAATCTGACCCAAGTAATATGCAGGCCATGTTTGAACGAACTTTCATGGGTAGGAATGCACCTCGATAGGTTGGATATTCAACCCATTGAGATATATATATATATATATATATATATATATATATATATATATATATATATATATATATATATATATATAGAGAGAGAGAGAGAGAGAGAGAGAGAGATTGATGAAAGAAACTAAACGAGGGTAGAATTGGTATAGTTCAAATGTTGTTAACCATAAACCTTTGTTAGAGGTGACACATTTATAATGGGTATGTATTTGTACAACAAAAGATAGAGGTGACCATTGTCATCACCACCGTTACCACTACCACCATTGCTTTCACCATCATTACCGTGACCACTACCACTATCACCATTTCTATTTCTATTATCATCACCATTGCCACCACCTCTATCTACTGTCTTCATCCATCATTACCACCAACCACCACTAAGTTTTATTAGTCTTACAGTAATTAGGTTTCACAGTTGAGTTTAGCTATTTTATTGCAATTGAGGTTCACTATAATTGTATAAGTGAATCTCAATTATATTGGCAAAAGTCAAGTTTCACTAAAACTTTTAAAGGCTATACAATTTTAGTAAAACTCAACTAAGATAATAGAATAACAAAACTCAATTGTAAAACCTTGTTGCAGGTGGTGGTGATGATGATAATGGTAATGGTAATAATAGTAATGACAATGGTAGTGATAGCAACGGTGATAGATGCTGGTAGTGGTAATGGTGATGATGTTAATGTCAATGATAAAGGATGGCGCAGCAGAGGCACGTAGCAGCAGAAGAAGCGAGAGAAGTTTGAGCAAGAGCAAGAGAAAAGAAGAAGAAGGTTTCGGTGTTTTAGGTTTGACAAGGTTTGCATTGAGAGGCTTTTTCTTGTGTTGTTCACACACTCGACTGCTGAGCATGTCCCTCTTTTATAACTTTCATCTCTCGGTTTTCCTTTGGCTCAACTTTGCAGATAAGCTCAGCGAGATTGTTGGAATGGGCATTAAACAAAGATGGTTTTCTAAAAGTTTATTTGAAATTGGTTTTGATAACTGCCCAAGCATATCCACGAATGGGCCCTTGTTCATGGATATGACGAGATGCGCAGATAATGGCCACACATCCCAATATCTCCCACTTGGCCATATATTTGTCGGCCTTGCTTCCACTATTGTGGGCTTTTTATGCAATGCTTATGATTTTTTCATAAGGATTTGCCTCATAATCACAAGTATCTTAATCTCATATGTGCCACATGTTTTGTGAACAGATCCTCAGGGATCCCTTTCGTAAGAGGATTTGCTACCATGTCTGATGATGGTAGATGATCAACGGTTATCTCATTATGTTCAATCATATCATGTATATAGTGGTATTTTACCATTATATGCTTGCTTTTAGAGCTATCTGCTTCACTTTTCATCAAAGAGATAATAGTCTGATTGTTAAAAAAAAGGTGTACAGGTTCAAATACAAAATCTAGTTTTAAATCATAGATGGACCTTCTAATCCACACTACAAAGGTTGTGGCTGCATTACAAGCAATATACTCAGCTTTCTGAGTATGCACGGCCACACAACCTTGCTTTTTACATTACCAGGCTACCGCACCTCCTCCAAATAGGAAGATATAGCCAGAGGTAGACTTACTATCATCTTTGCATCCTGCAAAGTCAGCATCTGAGTACCCAATCAAATCAAGTTTGTTAGATTGAAAACTCAACTATAATCCTTTTGAGCCTTTCAAATATCAAAAAATTCTTTTGACAGCCTGCCAGTGAGGCCAACCAGGATTACTTTGATATCTGCTAACAAGACCTACTACAAAACTTATATCAGGTCTTGTAAAGAGCATAACGTACATTAAGCTTTCAACAGCCTGAGCATATGGTACATCTAGTCTTTGTTGGTTTTCTTCTGAACAATCACTTTTGCTTAAGTTCACCCCTTTAGCAACCGGAGTCCCAATGGGTTTCGAGTCATGCATTCTATATTTCTTTAAAATATAGTCAATATATCTTTCTTGACTCAAGCTGAGAATTTTTTATTCTCGATTTCTGGTAATTTTGATTCCCAGAATGTATGAAGCTTCACCCATATCTTTCATTTTGAAGTTGATATACAACCCACTCTTTATGTTGACTATCATATTATTATCATTTTTAGTCAACAATATATCATCAACATAAAGAGATAAAATCCAAAAGTGACTCCCACTTTTCCAAACATATACACAGTGGTCTAATTGATTGGCTTCATATCCAATCTTGGTTATTGCTTTATGAAAAGTCAAATACCACTGTCTTGGTGATTGCTTAAGCCCATACAAGGATTTTTTCAACTTGTATACTTTGTCATTATCTGTGACATATCCTTCTGGCTGAAACATATAAATAGTTTTTTTTAAGTCATCATTTAAGAAAGCAGTTTTTACATCCATCTGCCACACATCTAGTACTACAAGAAAAATGTTAATTAGCGATGAAAATTTGCGACAAATTTTTTTCGTCGCAAATTTGCGACAGATTAGCTAAAGAAAACTTTCATCATGAATCAGTCGCTAAGTAGCGACAGATTAGCGATGAAAAAACTTTCATCGCTAATCTGTCTCTACTGAGCGATGCATTAGCGACGCCAATTTTTCGTCGTTAATTCTCAATACAAGAAAAACATTTTAGCGATGAATTTAGCGAGAGAATTTTTCCGTCGTAAATCTGTCGCTAATTAGTGACAGAAAAATTCTCTCGCTAAATCTGTCGCTAATTTTTTATTTAAACCGACCCATCAAGAGCGCAAAATTTTTCTTCTCTGCCCGTTCGAAATTTAAACCGACCTCTCTCGATTTAAACAGACTTCTAAATGGAGGGCGATGAAGTTTGAGGATGGGGGAAGGGATGATATTAGCGAACGGTGACGAGGCAAAGCGATCGTTGGAGGACGGTGATGCCAGAGAGCACGTTGGAGAGCACGCTGGTTCACAAAGAACAGCGATGAGGCAAAGCGATCGCTGGAGGATGGTGACACCGAAGAGCACGCCGGTTCACAAAGGACGACAGGGCTAATATCGAAGGACGGCGACGCCGGAGAGCACACCGGTTCTGTGCAAAAGACCCCGCAGTGGCGGGTCGGTCCGCTCGGGTCTAAGACCCTGTGCAATGCCTGTTGGGTGTAGTACAAGTCTGGCTTATTGTTGTCGGAATATTGCCCGACAGGGATTAAGTTTTTTTTTTATTTTTTTGAAATTTAGCAACGGATTAGCGATGAATAATGTTTGTGGCTAATCTATCACAAATTAGCGATGGAAGTAACGACAGATAAGTTTTGTCGCTAATTAGCGACCAAAAAATTTGTGACGGGCGTTAGCCAGTGCTAATCCGTCGCCAATCCATCGCTAAATTGTTTAGCGATAGATATTGTCCGTCACTAATCCGCGATTTTCTTGTAGTGTAGATCATAATGAGCTGCTATGGATAATATTATCCTGATGGATGCAAACTTAGCAACTGGTGAGTAGGTTTCAGTGTAATCAACACTTTTCTTTTGGAAAAAACCTTTGGCTACCAGTCTTGCTTTGAATTTGTCTATTGACCCATCAACCTTGTACTTCTTTTTAAGAACTCATTTACAACCGACTGGTTTCCTTCCTTTAGGAAGATTAGTTAATTCTCAGACTTGATTCTTTTCAATGGATTCTATTTCTTCATCCATAGTCATTTTCCATTCTAATGCTTCGTGTGATTTAATAGTATCAGAATATGATAGATTGTCAGTCATTTCATCTATATCTACTGAATAGCATAACTCTTTAGTCAGATACACATAATAATCATCCAGATAAGATGGAAGAGCTCTAGTCCTCTTATGACCACTTAAACTTTGAGAAGTAGAGGAGCCTGAATCAGTTGGTTCATTGCTTGACTGATCTACAGTTGGTTCATTGTCAAACTGTTCATCTTGATCATCAAAATCATCTAGTAAATCAAAGGGATCCTTAATAGGATCACTGGATTCATTGTTGAGTCCTTCTAGGAACTCAATATCTCTACTCTTAATCAGTCTCAACCTTTCATGGTATAACCTGTAGCTTTTTTATCCTTTAGGATATCTGATAAAAATACCTCTAACAGATCTATTGTTAAACTTATTCATAGTTGGATCCAAGATCTTAGCATGTGCTACAGAACTCCATCTCCTAAGATGGCTCAAATCTAGTTTCATACCAGTTCAGCTTTCATGCGGAGTTGTTGGGACAACTTTGCAGGGCACTCTATTTAGGGTATACATTGTTGTATTTACAGCTTCACCCCAAAAAACTTTGGGTAATTGTGCTCCTGTCAATATGGTTCTAACCATGTTCAAGAAGGTTTTATTGCACCTCTCTGCAATACTATTTTGTTGTGGTGTTCTTGGCATGGTTCTAATTTGCCTGTTAATGCCAAGATCTTTATAAAATTCACAGAACTTATTCGAGGTGTATTCACCTCCCCTGTCTGACCTAATTATTTTAATATATCTTCTAAGTTGTCTCTCAACTTCACTTTTATATTCTTTAAAATTTTCAAGAGCTTCTAATTTATGTTTAATCAAGTATAAGTAGTCGTATCTTGAGAAATCATCAATAAATGTTATAAAATATAACATTCCATTGTGAGTTTGGACTCTAAATGGTCCACAAATATTAGTATGAATTATTTCTAACAATTCTTTAGCACGTACAACATTTGATGGAAAAGGTTTTCTAGCCATTTTTTCATATATACAAGTTTCACATTTTTCAAAGTGTGATTCATTAAACATAGAAATTATTCCTTATTGTGCTAATTTTTTCATTTTCTTTATGCTTATATGTCCAAGTCATTTATGCCATGCATTTATATCAATGTTAAAGACACAATCAATATAAGCATAAATTGATTCTTTATTATCACACAACTTAAACATACAATGTTCTTTGACAAAAAATCTTTCAAATAGGACTCTGCTATGTTTCCCTATTGTGACTTTTCTAGGAATGAATCTGACTTCAAATCCTTTTTCAGTCAATGCCGGGACAGAAACTAAGTTCTTCTAAAATGAGAGTACATAAAGAACTTCATTAAGGACACTTGTTTCACCTACATTAAGTCTACCCAATTTCACGTACATCACAGTAGGTGTTATTTCTCGTATACACCTTGTGTTCTCCTGGACTTAATTTTTTCATGTTTACAGATCCATTTGTGGTTGTAGCTATGTGTCAAATTGCTCCAGAATCAACCCACCATCCTGAGAGTTCCTCACTTGCAAAGAGACATTCAGACACCACGCAAACAACTTCTTTATTATCAGGTCTTCTTTTGTTGTTTTGTTTTCCATGCTGTCCATTGTTCCTGTTGAAGGTCTTTGTTCTGCAGTTCCTTTGGATGTGTCCCATCTTTCCACATTTGAAACACTTTACTTGAGGTCCATTTCTCTGAGGCCTTCTGAAGTTGGTGTATTGTCCTTTATTAAACATGTTTCTTTTTCCTTTAAAGTTATTGTTGTTTCTTTTAAAGGGTACTTGATTGTTGGATGGGACATATTGAGCTATCATGAGTTCTAACTTTTTGTCCTTGGCTATGTGTTCTTATTCTATTGCTAGTTGCAGAGGTAACTCATTAACGTTTAAACTTTTAGTATTCAGCCTAAGTGTTGTGGTTATCATCCTCCAAGATACAGGCAAACTATTCAAGACTGTTGAGATTTGCATCCTATCAGGTATCACGTTTCCAGCTATTGCTAAGTCTTTTGTCATGACCAGCATACGGTTCACATGATCTACTACGTTGACTGCCTCTTTCATTTTATATGAATTGTATTGTTCTAATAGCAGTTGAACATGTACTTCGGATGTAGTATCATATTTAAACCCAATTGCTTTCATCATTTCATTAGTTGTTTTATAGTCTTCAAAGACTCTAATCAGGTCATCATCCATATATGTTAGTATAATTGTTCTAGCTATAAGATCATCTCTTAAATATTTTTTATATTTTTTTCTCCTCTTTTGACTCTATTTCTCGATGATTTTCTACTTGTTTGTGTAATACATATTCCAAACCCCCAAGTGTAAGAGATAAAGGTATTCTTCTTTTTCAGATTGAAAATTTTGTTCCATTTAACTTGTCAGTTTTGGCAAGTTCAGAAGCACACACACAACTGGTCATCCTGTCACGCTTTTGTATATTTTAATTTATAGTAATTTATTTATTGTTATTATATTTTATTTATTTTATTATATATATATATATATATATATATTATCAAGAAATGAAATAGTAAACTACGAATCAATATCGACCTATAAAATGTTACACTGAGAAAATAAGAATAAAAAAAAAACAATAAGCGGTCTTTAGCCGGAATTATGAAGAAATATTAATATTAAAATAGAAAAGCCTGTTTCTATAAATTTAAACATTCTTAGGCTTCATAATGGAATTCTGGTAAAATCAAACATGCAAACCTCTTTTAGCAAATATTTAAAAAAAAAGTATGCGGGTTAAAATTTATAATAGTTTTTTTAAATAACCTGTAAAATAGAGGGTCAATATTGTATTTTCGTACCACAAGGTATAAATACCCTAAAGTACTCGACTGGAAATTTTATTTTTTAGTCGACTTTCACTCTTTTCTCTCGAAAGTTCGTCGGAGATGCCGAACTCCTCTTTCGAGTTTCTGGCCAGTAATTTCAGCGGAAAGCTTTGCCGAGTGTTTGGGTCGGTGCTTTCTGCTCAGATCTATCTTTGGGAAAAAACTTAAACCGATAGCCGGACGACCGACTTCTGGTGTTTTTCTTTTTTCGGGGTTTTCTCAGATGAGTTTTCTGGTATACTTTTATTTTGTTTTGCTTTGCCTTTTTAGGAATGTCGGTGGATATCTTCCCTACCGGTTACAGATTCAGACAAGGAGAGAGAGAAAACAGAAAAAGTCGGTCAAAGGCCGGGGCCGCTGATAAAATAGCAGTGGTCGCCGGAAAAGAAAATCGGAGACAGATCAACGGAGGATAGTTTTCCTTTTTTTTATTTGATTTGTATTCTTATTGTAGATTGCTACAGATGAAAAAAAAAATCTCACAGATATGATTGTTTTCATATACGTAGAAGCAACACAAAACTTAGAAGGGTCTCTGCTCTTAGAGTTCTTCAAGCGAAAAAAGCATAAAAAAAAAATTGTGTCTGTGCAGGTTTACAGTCACAAAAAAAAGAGGGCTTCTTGAAGCCCGACTAACTTGTCACGCTTTCCTTGCAGATTTCGATAGGCATAAGAAGAAAGATGCAACAAACTCTAAGGATCTCAACTATGCTCTGATACCAATGAAGGTTGACGCAATAGAGGCACGTAGCAGCAGAAGAAGCGAGAGGAGTTCGAGCAAGAGCAAGAGCAAGAGGAGAAGAAGAAAAAGGTTCGGGTGTTTTAGGCTTTACAAGGTTTGCTTCGAGAGGCTTTTTCTTGTGTTGTTCACACACTCGATTGCTGAGAATGTCCCTCTTTTATAACTTTCATCTCTCGGTTTCCCTTTGGCTCAACTTTGCAGATAAGCTCAGCGAGATTATTGGAACGAACATTAAACAAAAATAATTTTCTAAAAGTTTATTTGAAATTGGTTTTGATAACTGCCCAAGCATATCCACGAACGGGCCCTTGTTCGAGGATATGCCGCGATGTGCGGATAATAGCCACACATCCCAACAAATGATAGTAGTGGTAGTGATAATGGTGGTGATGACAATAGTGATTGGTGGCGGTGGTGGTAATAGCAATGGTGATGGGTGGCGGTGGTGATAGTAATGGTGATAATGATAAAGTAATAGTGGTAGTGAAGATAGCAATGGTGATGACGGTGGTGGTAATGGCAATGGTGATAGTAACGGTGATAATGGTAGAGAAATAGTGGTGCTGAAGATAGCAATGGTGATGACGGTGGTTGTAATGGTAACAGTGATGTTGGTGGTGCTAACGGTAGAGAAGTGGTGGTAGTGATGATGGTGGTGGTGGTAACGATGAGGTGGAGTGGAAGAAAAGTAACTGTAAAACAAAAAAAAGTAAGCCTTGCAACTGACATTCATTAGTTTAAACTGAGTTTTGCTATTTTTATGTATAGGTGAATTTTAGTTTCATTGAAAAAATTAGAGTTTCACTAAAATGGTGAATTTTGATAGAAGGGTGCTTCAGCACAAGGGTAAAATCATAAAAAAATTGCTTTAAAAGTTAGAGAAAATTGAGCGGGTGGGTAAGCGAAAAATATTGTGATATCTTGCCGTTATTATGTAAAATAGCATTATTCTCAGGGGTAGTACGATCTTTTCTCTGAAAGATAAAATCACGTAGGCTTTTGGGTTAGTGGTCTTCTTAGACATGAATGTCAATTATCAGGAAAAAGCTGGGTACGTTTTTTTCAAAGTAACCCTGTTCTTCAGTGAGAGTTTTCCTTCATCAAAAATAAAAAATAAAAAGGTTCCTGTGGCTGTAGGGTTATGTCATTGACATCGAGATGTTCGTGTGTGGACGTCCATATATGGGTAGTTGTTGAGTGGAATAGCTGGCCTTAATTACCTGCCATCATTTCTGACTTGGATTGTTTAGGAGGCCCGCTCCTGAATAACCCAAACCAGTGTTGTGAGAGGCGTACGCCTCAGTACCTGAAGCGTACGCCTCAGAGGCGAGGCGCACGCTCAAGGTACTGAGGCGTGCTGTGATGCGCAAATTGCCGGTGGATCCACCTACTGAAGCCTTCCTTCATCCCCAAGTCTTCCTCCTCCGCCGGATTTGTCGGCTGTGCTAACCCCAAGTGCCGGTGGATCCACCGCCAGGTGCCGGCCAGCTGCTCCACCGCCGCTCCCTGCCTCCCCTCCCACCGCTTCACTTTCATACCAGTTGTGAGAGGCGTACGCCTCAGTACCTGAGGCGTACGCCTCAGAGGCGAAGCGCAGGCTCAACGCCTCGCTTCGCCTCATCGCATTTAACAACCTTGACCCAAACCATTAGAATTAGTTCTTAGAAATCTTAGCATAATCTCTGATATTCGCTTCAAGGACAAATTCGCCACATTAAAAAATCAGCCCAATTCAATCCAGAATCAGCCAAATTGGGCCAAGTTTGAATTTTTTTTTTAATGTTTTATTTTCTCAAATTTTAATGATTTTTTGAAAAGAAAAAAAAACAAGTGCATCAACCGATTCAATTTGAGCGAGAATGGGCAATTCACGGAATCTTTTTGAAAATCAACTCAGTTAAGAAACCGATTTATAACAACATTTGCTGTTAGATTATCCATGCATGATCTAATTAAGACAAAATGTGGCCGGTGCCAAAAGCCTTTTTTGACAGCTTTTGGAGTCATTTGAAGTTGGGCCGCAGGGTAAAACATTCTACATGTGTGTAATACTGTAATCTCCTAAGGTTTACACATTTGAGGTTGGAAATACAGCATCGATGTTTATTGCATAATTCTTTTTATCAAAATTGAAGTAGATGGTATTAGTTTTTGGGCACAACATTAAAATTGGCTGGCCACGAATTAGAAAATATTAGGGGTGGCAAAACCTGACACGACCCCCCAACCCGCCTCTTAGGTGGGTTCGGGTTGGGCAAAAACGAACCTGTTTAATAAACTGGTCGACCCGCCTAACCCGTTTATTAAACGAGTCGGGTTCGTGTTAGGGGTATGCCAACCCAGCTGACCCGTTTAATAAACGGGTTAGGCAGGTGGGTCAACCCGCCAATCGGCCAACCTGACCCGCCGACCCACCAACCTGACCCGCTAACCAGCCAACCCGTTTACCTGACCCAACTAGTTTATTAAGCGGATTGGCGGGTCGTGTCGGGTTACCCGTTTAATAAACGGGTCGGGTTTGGGTTGAGGTATGCTGACCCGCAAACCTGCCAACCCGACCCGATTGCCACCCTAGAAAATATAACAAATCTGGCCAATCGACTATTTTTCTTGACGGTTTTTTATTTTTGTGGACTGAAAAATTATGTGCCCTAATTAAAACCACTTTTCTAAGTTTCTCGCCTGAAAATCAAGGCACATTGATTGAAAAAAACAGGCGTAATGATAGGACCACTTTTCTAATTTGACCAATTTTCAGATGTGACAAAATGATATGAGACTTCAGAATCTCTCTCTCTCTCTCTCTCTCCGACTGATGAGTGCCAAAGCCCGATCCACCTACTTCAGTTCATGCACACACACATTATTTTGCACACCCGATGCCCCACTTCAGTGGATAAGCACTAAGCTGCATGGGTACACGGATGACCACAATAGAACGACTCGTCAATGCACCCAACAAACAATTCCAAATTAGCCATGTCCAGAACCACAAAGACGACTCTATGCCTAGTCATATGCTGGATTCGTGTTTGGTCTTGAACAGACAGACATGGTTAAAAGTCATGAGAGGGCCAGATGCAACCTGTTTCCTACTTGGACTGGGGAAACCGAACTCGGACAAGACGTCCTAAGTAAGAGGCTTCACCCCCTTACGCAACATCTACCTGTCGTCTGATCCATGTATGCCAAACCATGCCAAATGGTCAGCAAATTGATCTGACACGTCACCATCCACATAATTCATGTTACAAATCTTACGAGTGCATGAAAAAAAAACAAAGACATACAAGGCCAAGAAGAAGTGGTTCAGTTATTTGCCTACGTTCACGAAAAAAAGACTCTACTTTCTTTTTTTTCTGTTATTATCGTGAGAAAGAGATAACATAGAAAACCGTTGGAGAAGATAGGGCAATGATTAGCATTGCTTAACAGATTTAGGATGGATTGAGAAGGATCCATAAATGGTGAGATATACTAACTATTATGAAATCTGTTGCAGATAGAGCCAACGAGTGTTCAACTGCACAAGTCCTTATCACTACAAGAAATCTGCAGATTAGCGATAGCTGCTATCCGTCGATAATTCGTCGCAAATCTATCGCTAATCCGTTTAACGACGGATTGACGATGGCTTAGCGATGGATAGCGTCTATCATAATTTTCCGATCGCTAATTAGCAACGAAACTGATCTGTCGTTACTTCTGTCGCTAATTTGCGACGAATTAGCAAATGTCATGATTTGTCATTAATTCGTCGTTAAATAAAGACTGATTTTGTTTTACGACAAATAGATATCCATCGCTAAAATTTTATGATAGATATGTTTCTGTCGCTAAATTTCGTCTCTCAATTAACGACGACGTAGCGACAGATTACATTTTGTTGCAAAACATCAGTTGATTCAGTTTTTGAGACCGATAAATATATGTCCCTACATTTGCGATGGATATTAGCGACAAAAAATATTCATCGCTAATTCGTCGCAAAATTTTAAAAAAATAAAAAAAAATATTTGAAATAATAAAAATATCGAGAAAAAAAATTTCGTTATACAATTTATATACCCTGTGTATAAAACACAAAGTACAAATAAAAAAGACATACAAAGCAAGTGAAACAAATTTAGCACAAGCTATAAGTGAAACAAATTTAACAACCCACTATAATCCTCGTCAAGTACTAATTAGTTACAAGTGAACATATACAAAGAGTTTTATTTGAAACAACAATCTAATCATCGCCAAGATTTGGAGCATCATCCTCTTCATTGTCTCGATTTGCCTCTTCATTCATGCCTGCATCAGCTCATCTACGTTGATCATCTTCAGCATCCTACAAGAGAACCAAAATGTTAGTATTGATAAACAAAATATAATGAAATAAATTATATGCAATGCACCTAATATAAGAAAATCAAAGTAACATAGCTGAATAACACATAAACTAGCAATAAAGTGAAAAGCATTAACAACATTCAGATATATGTTCTAAGGTTGATAAAAAAAATCATATTGATTCAATCATGCAGATATGTGTTCTAAGGTTGTCAAAAAAATGTCATAGTGATTCAAGCATGCATATATAGTTTATAAGGTTGTCAAAAAATGTCATAGTGATTCAAGCATGCATATATAGTTTATAAGGTTGTCAAATAAATATGTTATATATCATAATCATGCATATATGTATTCTAAGGTAGTAAAAAAACTTTCATAGTGATTCAATCATGCATATATGTGTTATAAGGCAGTCAAAAAACTTTTATAGTAATTCAATCATGCATATATGTGTTATAAGGCAGTCAAAAAACTTTCATAGTAATTCAATCATGCATATATGTGTTATAAGGCAGTCAAAAAACTTTCATAGTAATTCAATCATGCATATATGTGTTATAAAGCAGTAAAAAAACTTTCATAGTGATGAGATCATGCTTATATGTGTTATAAGGCAGTCAAAAAACTTTTATAGTGATGAAAGCATGCTTATATGTATTCTAAGGCAATCAAAAAACTTTCATAGTGATGAAATCATGCTTATATGTGTTCTAAGATTGTCAAAAAACTTTAATAGTAATTCAATCATGTATATATCTGTTATAAGGCAGTCAAAAAACTTTCATAGTGATAAAATCATTCTTATATGTATTCTAAGGTTGCCATAAAACTTTTATAGTAATCCAATCATGCATATATGTGTTGTAAGGCACTAAAAAAACTTTCATAGTGATGAAATCATGCTTATATGTGTTCTAAGGTTGTCAAAAAACTTTTATAGTAATTCAATCATGCATATATGTGTTATAAGGCAGTAAAAAAACTTTTATAGTGATGAAATCACGCTTATATGTATTCTAAAGTTGTCCAAAAATATTTCATAAGGATTCAATCGTGCATATATGTGTTATAAGGTTGTCAAAAATTTTATAGTAATTCAATCATGCATACATGTGTTCTAATGCTAGCAATAAAAATTCATAGTGATTCAATCATTCATAACTGACGGGCACCAGAGCTCATGTTGAATGCAAACGAAGTTCTCTTGTCCCGAAAAAAATTGCACAACTCATTATGGATAAGGTTGGGAATTGCTTCATATAAAAAGTCACGCATTGTGTCCTAAAGAAGCTGACAAACACCATCCCAAGAAACAGCATGGTAAATCGAACAGTGAGAGTTGATGCTGACGGGAGAACTCTGAGAGTCGTGACTGCAGGAGGCAACGACTGATGTAGTGTTAATGTTACTCCCAAACCCGAGCACACAACCCTTTTTGGGTTCACCAGTTGCAGTCACCCACGCTGTAGGATCAAAAGACGGATGCTGAGTGGAGTCATCTCCATATCACTCTACCATCTGTTGCTCGTATGACTGCTACAAAATAATGATTACAGTAAGAATTAATAATTAAGAATTACAATATTTATGATAATGTAAATCGTGGTAACTTGTATATTACAATGTTTATTAATACAATATATTACAATGTTTATTAATACAATGAATACATACCATTGTCGCTCTCGCCTTCTCTAATATGAACTCTTCTGTGCTCTTACGTTTATGTGTTTCAACAAACATATCCTTGTAAAACACAATACCTTCATTTTTCAGCTTCCTGCAATATTAAATGATAAAAAAATCAATTAGAAAGTATGCAGAAATACTTATAAATTTGACAATATATATTAATGAGTTACCATTTTCTTCTGGTGGCTCCCAAAAGTCCTAAAACCACTTATGTGTAGATGAGCATCGAGCATCTTTGCTCGGTTCTATGCAACCTTTGCTGAGCGGTTTCAAAATCCATGGCTCGCTCACTTGTCGCACATTGCATCCCAATAATCTATCTTGATAGTAGAAGGGTCATGGCCCTTCCACTGCAGCGGATCATCTATCCCACCAACTGCTTTTATTACTGCAGTCTTCATATTGTGCAGCATGTCAGTAAATCGATTTGCAGTGACCTTCTGCCACACTATCCTCATATCCTGCTCTTTCTTTGAGGTCGCGAAGCGATTCGAAGCTTACAAATAATTTCAGAAAGTTAGTGCATATGACTATAACAAAAAATTATATATGAAACACATTAGCTATGATAAACGATTGTATATCATGAATGAGGACCATAATCTTTTCAACATCTCTTTCGGATACTCTTTCTATTAAGCGACCGATCACGTTAGATATTGAAGTAGTGACTTCCTAATTTCTCATATTACTTCTTGTAGCTCGAACATCGCGCTGCACATGAATTGGTACACATTAACAATCACCTGTCGATATACACTATTTATAAGATAAGTTTTGGACAAATGACAATATAATACTTACGGTCGACTATCGATATACACTATTTGAATGAGTCATCGTGTGTCAAACTAAGAAGACCCTGCATCTGGTGTTGTCTCGTGATGTATATGAGTAACTGGTGTAGGTGGGTCATGTGCAGGCGAAACATCATCTACAAAACAATGAGTTAGAAATTCACACAATACACATATAAACTAATCAACTGTACATTTATTTAAATGATATACCTATTGAAGGATTATGTGAAGACGAAGGCTGATAGTGGCTATCACTGAGTTGAGATCCTATACAAACAATTAATAAGTAACAATTTTTATATCAATATATAAGAAAAAATATAATGAATTCCTATATTTAAATATAACACAAAGACATCTACCTAATGATATCTCACGGCCTCCACTTGGTCCTCGACCACTGGGTGCTCGACCACTGTGACCTCCATGAAACTTATTCTAACAAATAAAAATATTATTTGGATCAGTTACATAACTCTTGATCTTAGCATGAACATGATATATGCACGAAATATAAAGATTTAAAGGTCCTACATGAATCAGTTTTATAACTATGCATGTACATGCTAAGTATGCATTAAATGTAATATGATATAGAATTTTATGAACATAAATACATAATTAAAGCAAATATAACTTTATGCAAGCATGGATACAGTCACGTCAAATATGTACCTGCAACAAACATACTCCAATATCTCACTAACTACAATCATGACTAGCATGAACTCCGAACTACAAAAATAAGAGCATATGAGAAACTGATGTGGTATATATTACAAGATGTACTTCACTAGCTTGTGTATGCTTCCTCATCACTTGTTTGACTTTTATATTCTTCTTCTTCCTCCTCGTCATCTTCGTCGTCTTCTTTATTGGGCACCCATTCACTTGGTATATCATTTGGATCACATTCTTTCATACGTGTGCCATCGAACAATGGAGATGTAGCATGCAAACCATGTGTGACATCGTGACCATAAGAGAAGTCATACATATCATCTGATTGATAGTAATCACCCTCTTCAACAATCTTGTCTTCATGTAACTAATCATACTCAGAGTATAGTTTAGACTTCACCTTGCAAACCGCCCACCATTCATTTCTATCTGACTTTCTTGTATTCGGATATGAAGTATAGTAAAGTTGTTGAGCTTGTGAGGCTAATATGAATGGTTCATATGTTTCAAACTTCGATTTATGATTCACTTTCATAATGCCTGAGGCTTTGTTGACTCTTGTTGTTGTGGGAGTAAACCAATGACACTTGAATAAAATTACCGTGTTATTTATGCCTAAGTAAGTCAACTCTATTATTTCTTCAATAACACCGTAGTAGTCAAGTTCATTTTTACCATAACCGCTACCCTTGACGCACATGCCGCTATTCATCATTGACTTATTTACACCGTACTCTTTTGTATGAAATCAATAACCATTTACAATGTACCTGTTGTAACATTACACAACTTTGGTCGGACCATTCTGTAAATCACATGTTCCTTGATCATTAACATCACCATGGCGGACCTACAAGCATAAACAATGATTGTAATCACGACCAATTAAGTAATATATTATTGTTTACACGAAAAGAATGCATGTCATGGTCTTTACCAACTCTTTCAACTATGCCCCCAAACTTATTTTCACGTTCTTTCTGTACTTCTGAATCGGTGAGATGTGGAAGTTCTCTTCGTAACTCTAGATGAAATTGTTTGCACTTAACAAATAATTATATTACTGAACCATATACGCACATATAGAACTTAGTGTTATATATAAAGTATACTTACTCGATGTAGGGGTCGATCGCTGATCAATTAAAAAGGATATAGATCTGTGTTGCGTCTTGCTCTCGATCTTCCAAGAGTCTTGACCAGCAACTGCCAAAGGCATGCCCAAGTGGTTGAAATATTGATAGTTTGTCAGCCACAGTAAATTGTTCTTCATCATCATTACGAGGTGGGCAAGTGTAACGTGTTGAAATGTGAGGTTCAAAGTACATAAATGAGAAATTTGAAATCTTTTCTAAAGTGTACACTTCAAAAATTGAATCCCCCACTCTTGCTTTATTCCGAACAATTTTTTTTTTGAGGTCAAACATGCATCTATCAATAATATACATCTCGTAATACAATAAATTTCCAATAGCATTAGAGAGAAAAGTATAAATAAAAATATACCTTTCAAATGGGTACATCCACTGATATTGCACAGGACCGCCAAATCTAAGTTCATATAGAAAATGTATGATCACGTGTTTCATAACATCAAAAAATGCTGGCAAAAATATCTTCTCTAACTGATAAATAATAGTGACGACAGAATTCTCGAGATTCTTTACCTCAGTTACTACAACTTTCGATGCACACAATATTCTAAAAAATCTTTTCAACTCGAATAATACCTCCATATAAGTTTATCTAACATATCATGGAATGCTAGGGGAATCAACCGTTGCATAATGACATGACAATCATGGTTCTTCAACCCATATAATTGTTCCTCGGCTATCTTCATAGCCCGAGCAATGTTAGAGACGTATACATTTGGAAATCTCAATTATCTCAACCAGTGACATACCTGTTTTACTTGATCTGATTCAAGCATGTACATTGCCTTTGGTTTCAGTACTTTGCCATTGTACTCTTGGAGTTCCAATTCTGGTCTTTTACATATTATCTTTAAATTCATACGGGCCTTTGAATTATCCTTCATTTTTCTTTTGACATTCATTGCCGTATTGAACACATTATGAAATATATTTTTCTCTATATGCATCACATCCAAATTATGTCATATCAATAAGGTTGGCCAATATAGTAGTTCCTAAAATATAGATTTCTTTGTCCAATTGTGATCCTTTCCAAATCCAAGGAAGAGTGTCGGACTACGAGCATCTATCAGTCCATATGAAAAGTATCACAATCGTCTTAAAATCTCTATGTCAGACAACCATGTATGTGGACCTTCTATTTCAGTTGTGTATGCTCAGAACACATTCTTTTATCGTCAGAACGGATGATCGCTGGGTAGAAATCAACAGTGACAATCAAACCTGCACAACTTCCTTCCATGCGTCAATCTAAAAGATTTTGTATCCTCCATGCAGTACGGGCATGCAGACCTTCCATATGTGCTCTAACCTAATAACATACCATACGCAGGGAAGTCACTAATTATCTATAGAACAACAGTCTTCATATTGAAGTTATATTTTTTGTGGGCATCGTACGTGAGAACACCGTCATCGCACAATATTTTCAGCTTATCAATCAATGACCTTAAATATACATCAAGATTTTGGCTCGGAGAGGTCAGACCAAGGATCAATAGAAACAAGAAAAGATTTTGATGCTTCATACACAAGCTTGGAGGAAGGTTGTATGAGATGACAAATAATGGCCAACACGAGTATGAGGTTGATCTACCCCCAAATGGATTAAATTCATATGTACATAAACCTAGCCTAACATTTCTCACTTCCATTGTGAAGGTCTGATGAGTACGATCAAAGTGCTTTCAAGCTTCTGCGTTAACAGGATGTGTGATCTTGTCACAATCTTGTCGAACTTTATTTGTATGCCATCTCATGTGTTTAGCTATTTTCGAAGACATATACAATCGTTGCAATCTATTGGTGAGCAGGAAGTAGTGAAGTGACTTGTATGAAACTTCTTTTGGCATCGTGCTATCATTGTCTTTTGTCTTTGGCTTAAACCGAGGATGCCCACATGACAGACATGATCTGCTATTTTTTTTATCTTTGAAATATATGTAGTGATTTAGACAAGCATCTATCTTTTGATACCCCATACCTAGAGTGTTGATCATAACCTTCGTATGATAGAAATTTTGTGGCAATTTCTCATCTTCGGGCAACATAGACTTCACAATAGAGCACAGACGGTCAAAACATGATTGACTCAAATTATACTATGACTTCAAATTCAGTAGTTGAAGAACTGCAAACAAGATAGTGTGACTCTCGCAACCATTCCACAGTGGCTCATCAACATCTCTAAGTAAGTCATAAAATCTACTAGTTGTATCGTTTGTTGCTTTTTCCTCTACCCAAGTTTGTACATCACTAGAACCTATAGCAGAACCCAGTTCTGGTCCTACAACATCAAACATCAAATCTACATATGGATTATCGTGCACCACATTCACCCGTACGTCAAAATTGTTCTAAAATTCTTCATCATGAAGCATCCAATTCTAATAAACACTCATAAAACCCTTCCTGTATAGGTGATGTCTAACGCCATAAAGTTTTATAAATCGATTGTTCTTACACATTATGCAGGGGCATCTGATCCGACCGATGAGATCCACTGTACTGACACTTACGGTTGCAAATTCAATAAAACTGTCAACACCATCCATATATTCAAGCGACACCCCATTATCAACTATTCTACGGTACATCCATTCACGGTTTGCAGTCATTTTATCCTATAATATTACGGATATTATCTTCACCAGTTAAAAGATAATCATAATAATGCGTCGATAAAAAAATATCAAATTTATCACACATTGTTGGATATATATATATCATAAAGATATTTAGAATGATGAAATCACATTCATAAACATGATACATTCAATTTAAGCATGTTTTCATAATACAATTTCACATGGAGTGCATAATTAATTCAAAAATAACTTTATGCAAGCATGGATACACACACACACAAACATATATATATATATATATATATATATATATATCACAAAGATATTTAGAAAGATGAAATCACATTCATAAACATGTTACATTCAATTTAAGCATATTTTCATAATACAATTTCACATAGAGAGCATAATTAATTCGAAAATAACTTCATGCAAGCATGTATACATGATACATGACACACACACACACACACACACACACATATATATATATATATATCACGAAGATATTTAGAAAGATGAAATCACATTCATAAACATGATATATTCAATTTAAGCATGTTTTCATAGTACAATTTCACATAGAGGGCATAATTAATTCAAAAATAACTTCATGCAAGTATGGATACAGTCACGTCAAACATTGCAATACATTCAATCATTCATATCACAATAATGTCAAACATTTACCTGCAGCA
This sequence comes from Nuphar pumila, assembly GCF_984573655.1. Lineage (NCBI taxonomy): Eukaryota > Viridiplantae > Streptophyta > Magnoliopsida > Nymphaeales > Nymphaeaceae > Nuphar > Nuphar pumila. The sequence goes on along the minus strand of NC_143264.1, from coordinate 71,166,887 downwards.
AACACACTCCAATATTCCGCTAACTACTACCATGACTAGCATGGACTCTGAACTATAAAAATAAAAGTACTTCTATTTTCATACATTCAAATCATGCTCAGCATGATCTCTGAACTCCAGCAAAGCAGTCCTAGATATCCACAACTAAGTGAGTGTGTGAACAAGAAAGTGTTGTATCCAAGAAAGTAAATAATATGTGATGTGTTTGCATCACTTACTCACCACGGGTATTTACCCAATTTGCATTGCTTTTGCCTTTGCATTTTTTTCTTATTTCTTTTTACATTGCATTTTTAGCCGCATGTGATGCTTAGCACTAGCTTAGCTATGTACCTGCAATGCACATTTATATATGGCAGGGGCAGCGCTCTGCCACCGCCTAACAGAGAGAGGCGGTATACCTGCAGACTCACCGAGGAAGGGTATCCGGCCATGGGTTGGCTGCAGAGCGAAGCTACCGAAACAGGAGGACGAGAGGGGGTCAAGAGAGAAGAGAGTGATTGAGGCTGCCAGAGAGGGAGGAAGACGAGAGGGGAAGGAAGAAGAGGAGGTCGGTGAGGTAGGGTCGTAGGTGGGGGGAGGGACTTCGACGGCTGTCGACCGGAGGCTGGAGGTCATACGGGAGAGGATAGATGACGAAGAGGAATGAGGGCGACAGTGAAAGGGGAGGCACAATCAGGGGGAGAGAGGAGGAATGCGGGTTCGGCCCTCTGTGGCCTATTAATTACACTATGAGGCTGTCAGAGAGGGAGGAAGAAGAGGAGGTCGGCGAGGGAGGGTCGCAGGTGGGGGGTTGGAGGTCAAACGACAAAGGAGAGAAGGCGAAGAGGGACGAGGGCGGAGAGGGAGGTGGGGTTGCCGGAGGCTGGAGGTCGGACAAAAGAGGAGAGAGGGCGAAGAAAAATGAGGGCGAAGAGGGAAGTGGGGTTGTCGGAGGCTGGAGGTCGGATGGGAGAGGAGAGAGGGCGAAGAGGGATGATGGCGGAGAGGGAGGTGGGGTTGTCGGCGAGGCAGAGAGGGTGGGCTGGACGTGGGGGATGAGGTCTCCAAAGGGCATCGTCGGTGGGTCGTCGGAGAGCGGGAGCGGAGATGGCGAGTAGCGCGGTGGCAGGGGGCAGAAGAAGAGGAGGTCGGCGGGTTGTGATGGCACATGGCGATGGTCAGCAGATGCACACGACAGTCGGTGGATGAAACAGAAAGGGAAAGAAAGTGACTCGCATTAGGGTTTTATGGGGGAAATTAGCGACGAAATTAGCAATGGAAAAATTCTGTCTCAAAATCCGTCGCCAATTAGCGACTAAGTCAAGACAGAAAAAATATGTTGCTCGTCTGTCACGAAGCTAAGACGGAGATTGAGATAAAAAAATTTCATCGCTAATTAGCAATGGATTTTGAGACAGAATTGTTCCGTCGCTAAGTCTGTTCCTAATTCCAATTTTAGGGATGGCTCGTTTTCTCTAGCTAATTCATCGCAAATTTGCGATGAATTATTTCTGACACTAATTAACATTTTTCTTGTAGTGTATCCTTCAACCGTCTCTTCCTTAAGTTGATGTGCAGATATCAATCTGCCCCAACTTGTTAGTGATTCATCGATGTTGATCTTTAGCAAGTGCCTTTGTTTGGATGTCTACTAGTTGCTCATTTGATCTCACATGTGAGGTTGTTATCACTTTGTTTTGTATCTTCTCATGAATGAATTGGCAATCGACTTCTATATGCTTCGTTCTCTCATGGATCACAGGATTGGCTCCAATGTAGATAGTTGCTTGATTATCACATTTGAGATCCATTAGATCCTCACTATTGAACCCTATATTTGATAGAAGAGCTTTTTACCCAGATCAACTTGCAGGTGCATGTGGCCATGGATATGTATTCTGCCTCGGCGCTTGATCGAGCCACCATATTTTGTTTTTGTTTTTTTTTTGCTTTTTCAACTTTTCAGATTTTCTCCTACGAATACATAGTAACCTTATGTAGATTTTCTATTGTTTGGATCACCGACCCAGTCTTCATCAGCATATCCTGTAATTTTTAAGTGTCCATTTATTCTTAGGAGAATCCATGTTCCCGGATGCCCCTTTAAATATTTTAGAATTCTTTGAGTTGTTTCGAGGTGAGATGTTTTGGGGTTGTGCATGAACTGACTTATGTGACTGACAACATATGTTATGTCCGGCCTGGTAACAGTAAGATATATCAAGCGATCTATGAATCTCTGAAATCCTTGTACGTCTTGAATGAGTTCTCCTTCATCATTCTTTAGCTTTTTATTGATTTCCAGCGGTGTATCACATGGTTTTGCTCCATGTGTACTAGTGTCCTTTAATAGATCCAATACATACTTCCTTTGACAAATAAATATGCCTTTGTCTGAGTGAGTCACCTCCAACCTTAAGAAGTATCTGAGTTTCTCAAGGTCTTTGATTTCGAACCTTTTGTGCAAGAACATCTTTACTTGAGTTATTCTTTCTTTGTCATCACCTATAACAATTATATCGTTAACATACACGAGAATAATAACCGATCTGATGGGTTTAATGAAGGTCAACATGGTGTAGTCAGTGAGACTTCGTTTGAACCCGATATTTATCATAGCATCACTAAGTTTTGAGAACCAGGCTCAGGGGAATTGTTTGAGATCGTATATGGATTTTCTGAGTCTGCAAGTCAATCCTTCATTCTCATTGATTCCTGGTGGAAGGTCCATATAAACTTCTTCAATCTCTTCGTGTAGGAAAGCATTTTTTACATCTAGTTGATACATCCTCTATTGTTTGTTTGTTGTTATTGATAAAAGGGTACGAATGAAGCTCATTTTTGCTACGAGAGCGAAGGTTTCAGAGTAGTCAATTCCTTCCACTTAAGTGTACCCTTTGGCTACTAGAATCTTTTTACGGTTTCGTCATTGTGGTACTTTATTTTGTATGTCCATTTATAACCTACAGGTTCCTTTTCTTGAGGCAATTTCACAATATCTCATGTATGGTTCTTCTCGAGGGCTTTTAATTCTTCTTGCATGGCTTCTCTCCACCTAGGGTTGAGTTTGTCTTCTTGGTAGGATGAGGGTTCAGTTTGAGAGTATACCTTTGACATGTTTGATAGGTAGGCTTGAGATAGTTTGTTTAGGTTGACTTAGTTTTCTATGGAGTATGAGGTTGAGGATGAGGCCAGGTATGTATAGAAGTTACTAAGTCTTACCGAGGGTTTGATGGTGTGATTTGACCTTCTAATAGGGACTTCTCGTTCGGTTTGGGCATCATTCGTACATGGAGGCTGAGTGGAGTCATAGATGGTGGACTCAATTTGGGTTACCGTGTTGGGGTTGATTTGGGTGGACTAGGTTTGGGTTGTTGTAGTAAGATCAGTTTGAGTGGTGGACGGGTTCTCGGTTATGAATAAAGCTGGCAGGATAGGTCCAAGGGTCTTGTGGATCTTCTCTTTACTTGGACCGAAGTTGCCAAGTGACTTGACAAGTTTAGAGAAGTAGGGCTCTATTTCAAAAAAAATCACATCTCGAGAGATATAGAAAGTTTAACTGGTGGGATCAAAACTTTTGTAGCTTTTTTTCATGAAGGAATAGCCAAGAAAAACACATTTTGTTGCTCTTGCGTCTAGTTTGTTCCTTCCCTCCAAGTGAACAAAGCATTTGCAGCTAAAGACTTTAAAATGATTGAAACAAGTCTCTTTAGGAGAACTTCCATAGGTATTTGTTTTGGTGTACCATTATTAGGAATTCAGTTTATGATGTAGCATGCCGTGGCGACTGCCTCAACCTAGTATTCCTTCAGAATGTTCGTGTTGAACATGATGGCTCTAGTTATGTTGACTAGGTGCATATTCTTGCACTCAGCCACTCCGTTTTGTTTAGGAGTGCCAATGCAAGTAAGTTGAGGCAAGATTCCGTTTAAATTCATGAACTCTCTAATAACTTCATTCACGTACTCGCCATCATTATCTAAGCGCAAAGACTTTATTTTGGAATTGTACTGGGTTAAAATCATGTTGTAAAATTCTTGGAAGACCTTTTTAACCTCAATTTTTTGTTTGAGAAAATACACCCATGTGTTCTTAGATTTTCCATTTATGAAGGTTACATAATATTTGTAACCAAAATGGGCAACGACTGGAGTCGGACCCCACACGTCTGAGTGAACAAGCTGAAATAGTTCACTACTTTTTTTCTCAGAATGTTTGAATGGTAATCTTAAAAATTTTGCGAACTCACATGCGTCACAAGCATAAGATTCTAATTGTAAATCTGGAAATAATGATGAAAGCACATTATTAGATGGGTGGCGGAGCCTGAAGTGCCATAGTTTGTGAGGTGATTCATGTTTCGCTGCAAGGTAGACATTGGATGGCTGCAATGAGGTCTCCAACATGTATAACCCATTTTGCATGTGCTCTCTATCAATTTCCTTCCTCGTCTCTATGTCTTGGAAGATCATGTTGCCAAGCATTTGTAAGTAGCAGTCAACTTACTAATAGGCAATAAGCTTGCTAAAAATTTAGGAATGTAAAGCACTTGAAAGGTTTTTTTTTTTTAGAAAGAAGTGTTACCGACACCTTAAACTGGAACTAAAGACCCATCGACTATGTGGACAGGTTTCTTTAATGTCGATTTAATGTCACAAATCTGATTACGTCGACCAATCATATAGTCGGTAGTGCCAGTATCGACTATCCATTCGGTAGTAGAGGTTTGAGATATGTAAGCACAGTTAATACTTGTTTTCGTGATGCTTGAACTGCTTAGATGAAGTTTTGTGGCAAGGTTGGAGTGGCTCATTTATTGAAACTATTTTGCAAGGTCTTCAAAGGACACAACATTGGCATTTTCCTTCCTAGGATGTTGATCTTAGTTTTTTTCCTTCCCTGATCAGCTCGTCAATTCCTAGCATTTTTTTCGGATGTGTCTCAGTTTTTTGCAATAGCTGCACCTTGGTTTATTTTTCTGGGTTGGTGTTGCTTTCTCTATGACTGGTGGCAATGAATGCCTTCTTCTCTTCTATGTTGGATTCAACTTTGAAGGTTAGTTTCTCTTGCTCATCACCTTTCGTCTTGTCTCATCTCTCTGAATGGTGGCACAAATGTTGTTGAAAGAGGGCAACAGCAGAGTGGACATAAGGATTCGACTCATCAATGATTCATAATGTTGTCTTAATCTAGTGAGGAGTCTAAATATTTTATCATGTCAGTGGTCAGTATTGATGTAACTCGTCCCAGGTGGCTTTAAATGCCCCAAGGTAGACATGAAACGGCCTTTATTCATAACTCACGTGAAATAGGTCCGATTAGAGTTGATAAACGTGGGACAAGTTATTTTGAGCCTCATAAGGTTCTGTCATATTTCTTGTGCCATTTCTAAAAGAAGAACACTTTCAGCAATACTTAACCAAGACATTAACAGATTGATTCTCATTCATCTTAGGCAGCGTCTTGTCATCGCATGCCCTATCTTTGATTTTTTTGCTCAAAAAGAGGTTGACAACTTTCGACCAGCTGAAATACTTGGATCCTTTCAACGAAGTAGTCGTTATTTTTTATTGTTTGCCTATATTTATGGGAAAAAATGACCCTGCTTTCTTTTTTTATGTTATTGTTGTGAACAGCCGGAGGAGTTGAATACAAGGAAAGAAATAACATAGGAAATCATTGAAGAAGATATGAGAACTATTAGCATTGCCTAACAGATTTAGGATGGGTTAAGAAAAATCCATAAACGAGATATGAAATCTATTGGGGATAGAGCCAACTCATGTCTTTATCCCAATTCTTATCACAATCCCCATGCCAGCTAAACGTCACGTGGAGGCCGGTAAGCGGGAACCAATCCCCAGGGTACGCTGCTCCAGAGTACAATTTGCCATACACAGTTCGTAAAAAAGGCTCAAAAGAGCAAAAGCCTGAACGGCAACGGCGTAGCGAACGGGGACGGTCCTGCTCAGAACGGACCGAGAGATCGAACGTGAATGTGGGTTTGTCAGAGCGGCCGTGTCACCATGTAACGTTTTGTAAATCTGTAACAAGCAAGCCAAAACCGGAGCCTGCAGGTTGCAGTAAAATCGCAGAAACAATAATCAAATCGCCTTCATTATCATCTATCTGCGAGAAAAGCAAAGCAAACAACACAAACCGGCAGACACCGCGGCTGCAGAACACGATGACTGACATCATGCATCGCAACCGACGACCATCACCAGAATAAGAAGCGAAAACGAGGAGCTTATGCAGTTTCATACAGCACATGTAGTAATAATAGCAGTAGCAAAAAGTACTGATACGGAATTAAGAGTGTGGTAGAGAGGAAGTAGCTTCAGCAGCAGCAGAGGGTGATCGTTCACTTGGCTTCTTTGTCGACGTCGACGTCCCCGTGGGTGCGGAACCAGGCCTTCTGTTCTAGGACGGAGCCCCCCGCCGGCGGCGATACGGGGGAGGAGCTCAGGCGCTCGCCCCCACCAGTGGAAGGGCCACCTTGGCCTTCCTCCCCAGCGGGTCCGAACACCCCCGTCTCCGGGTGTGGGGCCCAGTACTTCTCCGACTGTTGTTGGGGGATCACATCGTCCGGCAGCACGCTCGGCGTGGGCTGGTCGTCCTGGTTCTTGCCGTACGCCGAGTGAAGGATGTGGCTGCAATAAACGTGGTCGCAGAAAGGAGGGTCAGACGAGCCGTTCTTTCATCTTTGTGAACAGATGGAGGCAAACTAGCTCAGCAGAAAAATACACATGAATCTACCAAAAAAGAGAGAAGGAAGTAAAGCTCTTCGGAAACAGGGCAAAGAACCTTTCAAATACATCGTTACATTGAAAAACTAAACGCAGGAGTATGAAAGGAAAATTAAATAAGAAACAACGCTCTGAAGTGCAACCAGCTAAAGATCACTCTTAACAAATGTGGGCTAGTAAAACTGTAAAACCAAAAACAGCAATTTCTAATTATTATCATTATTATTATTTTGGAATCTCAACAAGGCACCGGGGTCCAAGAGACACGCGGGACCCCAAGGAAAATTATTTATTAATTAACCTGTCAAGAAATAATCATAAAAATTAGGAATAAACCCGGTTTATTTTAAAAGTATAAAATAACAGACCGTTCGGCCTCAAGCTATTCCGCTCTACTTGAAGATCGAATGATCGATCAAGAAACAAAAACGTTTTAACAGATTACAGGTTAAAAAAAACGCCATAAACTCATAGGAACCATTACAAAAGCAAAAACGATATTTTGAGAAGGAATTGGCAATCACACCATGATTGCTAAAGCTGCACTTCGGGAACTTTTTATTGGCTCTAGATTTAAATGGGCTGACCTGGAAATTCCGTTCCAGGCATGTCTCGAGGTCTTTTTGCTCAGTGACATCTCGTCACTCCATGCTGTAGTACTTTCTATCTGACATGAAATGAATATATACTTTTCTCCCAAAAAAAGAGAAGGAATTGGCAAAAAATAAAAAATAAAGGCTGCAGAAAATCGAGTTCTCAGAACCACAAAAGAACACGATTTATGTCATGATCTATCAATAAGCGGGCCACCAGATGAGCCAAAAAAAATCTCGCAGAGTTTTTCCCCTTCTATCTGCGAGCTAAAAGGTATCATCGAACAAGAACCCCCAATTTAACAAAGTTCTCTACTAATTCTCTCTGAATCGTGAAAAAGACGGAAAAATGCATAAACATGGAAACAGAAGAATAAATCATCGCCTAAAGCTCGAGTTTTTCTTTTCGTTTCGCACTACTCAACAGTTACAAGCGAGAACATAATCTAACAAATTGCTGAGCAAAGATCACTCCGTTTCTGATGTAAACCTGATCTTGGATTCACGTGGAAAATCTACCAAAAATATGAGCTATCTAACAATATCTAATTTTATATAGGAAAGCAGGAAAAATAACGGGAAAATGCACGAAAATAAGGAAGAAAACTGGAGATTAAGGGAAAAGAGAATAACTAATTCATTTCGAAAGAAAAAGAGATTAGATTTACATCAGCTTCCAAAGAAATGGAGAAGAAGAAAAAGAAGAAGAGCTTCGAAGATTAATTGCAGGAGATTTCTCTCGAAATCCTTCCAATCTAAAAGAGTATGCCTTGTCCAAAAATTTCAGACAAAAACGTGCACCGATGAGTGTTGTAATGCGAAACAACAAAAAAAAAGAGCAAAACGAAGACCAGACGCCAACGCGAGAATCATCCGCCCAAATCTCTATTCTAATTTCAAACAAAAGGCAAGAAAATGAAGAATTTCATGAAGAAAAACAAAATTGTACAGAGAGAGAGTTCAAACTACCGAAACGCCGAGATCTGAGCGAAACGCCCGCAAATCCCGACCGATCCTCCCTTGCGCAGAGTGATGGAGGCCATATAATACACTAGAGAGAGAGAGAGAGAGAGAGAGAGAGAGAGAGCTCTGTGTTTCGATTTCTCCTTGCAGGAAGCAAGAGCAAGAAAGGAGAGATTTCTTCCCCTTTTCCTCACTCGTTCAGCCTTCTTTAGACTGAAGGAATTCCAAGAGCAAGAGGAAAGAAGAAGAAAGAAAGAGTGGGACAGACGAAGAAGAAGGGCAGTAAAAAATAAAAAAAGTGAGGTTCACTGGGCATCACCAGCGTCGGCCTTTTATAGTGGGCAGGGGAGGGAGCGCCCAGCGGACTCACCTACCCACCCCCAACCGCCTGCGGTAGCTGGTCGCCGGCGATCTAACTTCCTCCGTTAGTCCTGACGGCGACTCGGTGAGCGAGAGAAGCGTTTGAAGGAGAGCGAATATTCCGTCTCAGTATTCGGCATCTCATGAAACAGCCGTTAGTCACCGGGAAGTACGGTCAAGTAGGTACGGTGAAAATGACGTAATTACCCTCACAAACGACGCTTCGTTTGTTTTTGCTTAAGAGCTTGAGAAGTAGAGTCTGGGAATTTTGGTGGGGAATTCCGTAATTTTCTAAATGAGGACGGAGGGGCGGAAGGGTAAAAAATTCGAGGCTGTCCATCCCAAGAACTCTTGTGCTTTTTGGTAATTTGATGAGAGCTTCTTTTATCAAAAATGTCCTTGGAATTAATCCAAAATACAAAAATTATCCTTGGTCCAATTACGAGCCCACACCCACATCATGTCAAGCCATGTAAGCTCCTGCACTCGACCCAGCCCACTCAAGTCCAAGAGACCTTGCAAGCGGGGCTTACTGAGGAGGATTCCAATCTCCAAAACCTGAGCCAGCCAAGTTGGTCTAGTCGTAGTTAGCAGTCCGGCTCGGGCCACGGGCAAACTACATTAGTGCGTAGATGAACATGACCCAAACTGCATGGATCCCTGACTAGTCCTTGTTTCGATGAATCCGTGTTGACCATCTGCAGCTGAGTCCAAGCTCTGATATAAAGCGACTTACTCTCACTTCATTGCGTGTTTCGAACCCTATCCCTAAATTGACTGGACTGTGACCCCTCATTCATCACAAAGGTTGCTAAAATAATCAATAAACATGAACTTCCGTATCTCGGATCGGATTTTATCAACTACGTTTAGCTAGATTTGGTAAGCCTAATCCACATGTTATAATAAAAAAGCAAAATTGGTTTTGATTTTTAATTATAGAATTTGATATATATATATAGAATTTGATATATATATATATATATATATATATATATATATATATATATATATATATATATATATATATATATATGGGTAGGTGTGAAATTGAATAGTGCTAAATGGGTTCCAATGTTTTTTCTGCAGTTTCAACCTGGCATGGTCGATTTATGAGAAATCCACAATTGGATCATGTGTTTTCCATAAAAAAAAATATTTCGAGCCTCAAAAATTTATAAATATTTTGAATAGTTGATTTTTGGAACCTTATAAAAACTCACCTATGTGAAACTCGAACACTTCAAAAGCTGATCTTTATAAAATCAAGTACATAGATCACATAGAATTTAAAAATAAAATAAAAAAGCCCTCAAAAACTCATTAAGCATGTACCATTTCGCACCTATATATATATATATATATATATGTGTGTGTGTGTGTGTGTAAACTGAAATATGCTTACCAACTAAATATGGTTTCTAGTATGAATCAAGATTTTCATAGTTTTTTTTTTGACAAGGATCATCATAATCTCATCAATAAATGTGATTTTTTATGCTTAAATATTTATGAAAATTCTATGTTGTTCGTTTTCAACCCTTGAAAGATCCTTCCTATACATATGAATTGGATGATCCAATAATCTATTTCTATAAAACCAAGTGTCTAGATCACATCCCAATGGAGAAATTTTCGACAAAAAGCAAATAAACCTCAAAAATCTTGGTTCACACCAATAAACATATTGAGTTGGTAAACATATTTTAGTTACCCTATATATATATATATATATATATATATATATATATATATATATATATATATATAGAGAGAGAGAGAGAGAGAGAGAGAGAGAGAGAGAGAGAGAGACACTAGAATATGAGAAGTGAAATATGAGAATTATAAACATGGGCATTTTCGGCACTTTTTTTGCAAATCCAGCCATTTAGATGTGCTTGGAATGGTGAATTTGATAGGAATCAATCATAGGATCATGTATTTTTCAATGAAAAATGTGATTTTTGAATGCTTGAATATTTATGAAGATTTTGAGCCATTGATTTTAAAGCTTCAAAAAAATCTCGTTTATGCATCAAAATCAAAATCGGATTATTCAAAAGCAAATTCTTATAAAACCAAACATGTAGATCACATCTATACGGTTAGGTCCAAGAGAAATAACAAAAATTCCATGAAAATCGTGTTTCACACATTAGTTCTCATATTCTAGTAACTATATATATATATATATATATATATATATATATATATATATATATATATATATATATATAAGTCAACTAAAATATGTTTACCAACCAAATATGTTTACCGGTATGAACCAAGATTTTCATAGGTTTTTTTAAATTTTTTTTTAAATTTCACTGTATGCTTGGTTTTATAGAAAGATACTCTTGGATCATCCAATTACGATGTATAAGAAGGATCTTTTAAGGGTTGAAAATCAATGACTTAGAATTTTCATAAATATTCAAACATAAAAAATCACATTTCTTGATTCGAATACAACAATCAAACAATTGGTTCTAGCAAATGGACCACACCAAATGCATCTAGTTAGATTTGCACAAAAACTTATAAGAATGTGGATTCATACCAGCAAACATATTTGGTTGGTAAACATATTCCAGTTTCTCTCTGTTGAAACGTGAAGACCTCCACGTTCACCTGTGCAGGAAAGAGAAAAACGAAAAGAGGGAGAAGAGGCTGCAAAACACGTCAATAGGTTTCAGCGTGTTTTTCATTGTATTAGAGGTTTAATATATAACTAATACATAACCTTTTTACGGTACTAAAATACCCTCTAATAATATACAAATTTACAACAGGCATTTATCACTTTGGATCTAGATCCGATCTAGTACAAAAATTGAGTCCAGGTCCGACTTGGGTTAGGAACCAGAAACAACTTCTTTTCAGCCTCCCTCAAGTTGTGCATGGTCCTGGACCATGACTAACTTGCCTTTTAGAAACCAAAATCTGTCCTTTGTCAATCCTTTGGTGAATATATCTGCAACTTGCTCTTCAGTTCGCACAAACATAGGTTCAATCTCTTTTTCTTCAACCTTTTTTCTCACGAAATGTTGATCAATCTCAATATGCTTTGCTCGACTATGATAGATGGGGTTAAAGGACATATTGATGGCACTTTGATTATCACACAACAGAAGTGAGCGAATAATCGGTTCTCCCATCTCTGTTAAGAGATGTCTTATCCACGTAGCCTCAGTAGTCGCAGCAGCCATCGATCTGTACTCAGCCTCTGTACTTGACCTAGCAACTGCCTTTTGCTTTCTGCTACTCCAAGAGACCATGTTGGATCCAATGAAACTATAATAACCAGATACAGACCGTCGTTCATCTGGGTCACCCACCCAATCAGCATCAGCATATATAATGATTTCATGGCTACCTTTATTTAATTCACTTTTCCTGTACATAAGCCCATCACCAATTGTACCCTTTAGATAACGAAGTATTCGCTTAACTACCTCCATGTGCGATGTATGAGGTTCATGCATAAACTGAGATACTTGATTCACTGAATAGACTATGTCAGGTCTAGTAAAGGTCAGATATTGTAACATGCCCACGATGCTGCGATATCTAGTGGGATCCTCATATAAATCCCCTTTTTTAGAACTCAATTTTTGATGGACGATGCTTGGAGTTGCCAATGACTTACAATCTTTCATGCCTGCTTTACTAAGAATATCCATCGTGTATTTGTGTTGAGTAAGAGTAAGTGTATCACACGTTTTATCAACTTCCACCCCAAGAAAATATCGCAGATCACCGAGATCTTTCATTTTGAATCTCTGATTTAATATATTATTTGCTTCCTTAATATGGATTCTGTAGTTTCCTGTGATGATAATATCATCGACATATATTAGCAGAAGAGTGGTTACATCTCGTTCATTGTAGATGAATAATGAGTGATCTAGAAGAGACCGAGAGAAACCGTGCTTCTGTATTTCCAACGAAAAACTCTCGAACCAAGACCGAGAAGCTTGCTTCAATCCATATAAAGCTCTTTCCAACTTGCATACATAATGATTGGCATCTTGTTCTGCATACCCGATGGGTTGTTCCATATAGACCTCCTCTTTTAGGTCCCCATGTAAAAATGCATTTTTAACATCTAACTGGCTCAATGTCCATCCATGTTCAATGGCAAGACCCAACACAATACGAATGGTTCCCATCTTAACAACATGGTTGAAGGTTTAATCAAAATCTTGTCCTTGTTCTTGTGTGAATCCTTTGGCTACAAGTCTAGCTTTATACCTTTCAATGCTCCCATCTGGTTTATATTTTATCTTGTATACCCATCTCGACCCAACTATATTCCTATCTAGTGGTCTAGGCACAACTTCCCAGGTACCACATTCATGTAAAGCTTCAATTTCTTCATTCATTGCTTCGATCCATCTTCTAGAGTTTGCAGCTTGATAAAATGTGAGAGGCTCATCCTCTTTATTTATGGATGTTAGGAACAATTGAAAATCCAATGAAAAAATTTTATAACTTACCCACCTGTCAAGCGGATGTCGAGCCCGAGTGGATCTTCTGATGTTGTCCAACATCTGTGGAGCGGAAGTAGAAGGACCAGAATCATCATCACAAGAAAAAGACGAGGGTTCTTGCTCTTTTTCTCGCTGGGTGTATACAATACCTTTATACCTTACTAGCTCCAAGTTTTGTGTGGTAACCTCTTCTGTTTGGGATACATTTGATGACTCCTGACATATCTCCTTCTGGCTGCAATCTGTAGGACAATCTTCTCTAGCATTGGAGAAGAGTTCTGAATTTAACCATGGATCGTACACCTCAACACTGGGACCTGAACTAGCAATATGAAAACTTGGATTAATGGGCTGATCGTCAAAGTTCATCTCGTCAAAAATGACATTCCTCGATATTTTGACGTGTTTGCTCAATGGATCATAACACCTATACCCCTTATAGTCTTCAGCATATCCCACGAACCTGCATTTCAATGCTTTGTCCTGAAACTTATTTCTCAATGAGTTGTCAACGTGAACATAGAAAACACATCCAAACACACGTAATTCATGGTAGTTAGGGTGTATTCCAAATAAAGAGAAGAAAAGAGACTTATTTTCTAAAATGGTCATGGGCAATCGATTTATCACATGAACTGTGGATTTGAAATCTTCTGTCCATAGAGTGATAGGTAAATTAGTCTCATGCATCATGCTCATTGCACTCTCAATAATATGCCGATGCTTTCTCTCTGCAATTTCATTCTGTTGAGGTGTATGTGGGCAAGACACTCTTCTCTTTATCCCATTATGTTGAAGAAAATTAACAAAATCACTGGAAGAGAATTCCCCTATTCCATCGCATTGGAAATTGAGAATATTGGTAGAGAAATGATTTTTGACAAAGGAATGAAAATTTTGAAACAATCCAAAAACTTCTGATTTGTGTTTCATGAAAAATATCCAAGTATAGCGGGAATAACTATCAATAAAAATGAGGTAATATTTGCTACCAGAAACATAAGCAAATGGGGCAGGGCCCCAGACATCAGAACATATGGTCTCAAAGGGCATTGAAGCTCTCTTATTAATTAAATTGAAAGACAAAATATGACTCTTACATAAATGACAACTAGGACATTTTATTTCACTGGCTTCTGAACCCAGACTGGACTTAGGAATGAAATTATTCGAGACAAGTTTTTCAATAAAATGACGACCACAATGACCCAAACGACTATGCCAAAGAGTTGGCTTATTACATTCAGAGATGGCAAACACATATTTAGAAGGAACAAAAGACGAATATTGAGGCTTCAAGGATGAATCCGCAGAATGAATAGTGAAGGAAGGATCTTCTTGGAAGATGTACATGTTGTCTTGTCTCTTTCCCTCAGCAAATGTCTCCCTCGTGCAAAGATCCTTGACATAAACAGAAGAGGGAGTAAATTCAACTAAGGCATTAACACCATCAACAAGTTTTGAGACAAAAACAATATTCTTCTGGATATTAGGAGCATGAATAACATTTGAAAGATTAAGAGAAGACTTGGACATGGGTATAATGGCATTTCCAATATGTGAGATGGAGTGATGAGAACCATCTCCTGTGACTATGCTACTCTTACCAACATAAGGATTAAGGTTTTAGAGTTTACCCGCATCACCTGAGACGTGTGTCGTTGCTCCAAAATCAACGTACCAAATGCCTTTATCATTTTGTTTCATATTTAAGCCTGCTAAGGCTGCCAATAACAAGTCTTTTACTTCTTCATCCTTCTTAGCCTCTGTTTGTGGAGTTTTTTCCTTATTTTGAGGATTGAACCAACAATTCGCCTTAATATGTCATTTCTTATTGCATAGGAAGCAGGTAGGAATAGGCCTTTGTCCCTGTATATTGGGCGTTGGAAGGATACCACGACCACCAGAGACATTTCTCCCTTATCCTCCCTTTCCTCGAAAAGAATTTCCTCCTCTGCCTCTGCCATAAGTCAGTCCCGTGGCCAGCACATCTTGAGTTCCTGAATGAACATGGGTGTCCTTAGAGAACCCTTTTAGGGTCATTTCATACTGTAGTAGCTTTGCACGAAGATCTTCAAATTTTGGAAGTTTCGGGAGACACAACAAGGATGTCACCAGAACATGATAGTCCAGCCCTAATCCACTCAAGGTCTGCTGCACTTTGTCTTTATCACTGACGAGACATCCCACAATAGCCAGTTGATCTGTAATGCCTTTCATTTTATTCAGGTACTCCATAATAGACATTGAATCTTTCTTCAACATTTGAAATTCTCGCTTGAGAAACACAATTCTTGCTTCAAAAATATGTGAATATGTCTGAACTAACTTGTCCCACAACTCTTTGGCTGAACAATCATCGGGAATGGCAACAAGAACTTCCTGTGAGAGTGTTGAGGTGATGTATGCCACTAATGCTTGATCCATTTTCATCCAAGCAACATAATCTGAATTTTTTAGAAGAACGATGGATTGTGCCCCTTTATCGTCTGTCTTTTCCTGCGAGGTGAATTATGGAGGGATTGAGATCGATCCATCTAGATGACTAGAGAAATCCTGACTCCTTATAAAAGGAACAATCTGCCTTTTTCAAGTCAAGAAGTTGGAATTATTCAGCTTTTCAGAGATCAATTGGCTAAGGAAGTTGGAGGAAAGGCCTGACTGTGGGAAGGATGAGTCCATTGGCAAAGAAAAAGGAAAAGAAAAGTCTGAATCAAACAAAAATTCAATCACCTGAGTATCCTGCCTTTTTTTTTAAATTAAGGCAGACTTATTATATTCGGGTATGACTAGAGAGATAACTGATTAAACAGTTTTTCAAGACAAGACCTGAATATCGCACAAAAGAATGTGAAAACGTGAAACAGAATGTTGCAAACTGAGGCAGCACAATATTGATCTTTGAGTGTATAGTTTCCAGACTTAAAGCAGTTCACTAATGATTATCAAACGTGGAAGTGGTTTCAGATCTGATAAAACATGAAACAGGACTATTAATAATTCGAAAAATAGGAAACACCACAAGCATTAATCTTAACGACTGAATACGCAAATCTAAGTGAACAAATATCACCTCTAGGATCAGTTAACTGATTATAAGAGAATCAGTTCTGAAGAAGATAAGGACACGTTGATGTCAAAAAGAGTAGAGAAGAAGATAAACAGAAAGGAAAAGAAGAGAACGCACGCTGAAGAGGACGCACGTTGAGAGGGTTTTTACCAAATTTGAAAAAGAGAAGGAAACGTACCCAGATGTCGGGTTCTTACCAGGGCCGAAGTAGAATAGAGAGAAAGGGAAGAAGGCACACGCAGAGTTGGAGTTGGATAGGGGAGTTCTTTCTAGAAGGCAATCTCAGACCCAGCATTCAACGCTGCTCTGATACCATGTTGAAACATGAAGACCTCCCACGTTCACCTGTGCAGGAAAGAGAAAAATGAAAAGAGGGAGAAGCGGCTGCAAAACACGTCAATAGGTTCCAGCGTGTTTTTCATTGTATTAGAGGTTTAATATATAACTAATACATAACCTTTTTAGGGTACTAAAATACCCTCTAATAATATACACATTTACAACAGGCATTTATCACTTTGGATCTGGATCCGATCCAGTACAAAAATTGGGTCCAGACCCGACTTGGGTTAGGAACCAGAAACAACTTCTTTTCACTCTCCACACACACACACACATATCTATCTATCTATCTATCTATCTATCTATCTATCTCTCTCTCTCTCTCTCTCTCTCTCTCTCTATATATATATATATATATATATATATATATATATATATATATATAATGGGTCCATGCTAAATGAGTTTTTCAGAGTTTTTTTGTTTTATTTTTAAATTATGACCATACTGTGATCTATGTACTTGATTTTATAGGGATCAGCTCTTAGGTGGGTTTTTATAATGTTCAAAAAATCAACTGTCCAAAATCTTTGTAAATTTTCAAGGCTCCAAATATCATTTTTTCATCATAAATACATGGCTCAGGTATGGATTCCTCGTAAATCGACCATGTCCAACACATTTATAGAGTCAAAACTGTTAAAAAAATACCGGAAGAGCAGAAAAACCCATTTAGCACATTTTATTTAGCATATTTCATTTAGCACGGACCCATTTCTCTCTCTCTCTCTCTCTCTCTCTCTCTCTATATATATATATATATATATATATATATATACATAATTACATGTAAAAAATCAGATTTTATATGAGCTTTTTAGTATCTGGCTTTTTTAGACCAGTGCAGTGATAGGTTATCAAGGGAAGATCAGGTGCAATGTGGTGTGCTGCTGTCTTCATTTGTTGTTGGGCCTCACAGATGACAGGCTTTATCTCAAAGATGGAGGGTGATCAGGTGCAGCAGCACACTAAAAGTATGCAATCACATTGCAGCTGATCCTCCCTCTATTATGTGTAGATATCCAGTCAGGCCGGGCTAGGCCAATCTAGACCCAACTGACCACAAGCCAAGACTGGGTTCTTGTCAACATTCAATTTGCTGGAATCCTACTTGTGTGCATGATTGTGGAAATTCAAAAATCGGCATTTGAAATTCTCTTACATATGTTTTTTTTTATAGGCAAGTTGGGGTTAGGCAGACCCCCACCAGTTATACAAAGTACCATTGAGTTTTGAACTTGCAACATCCCAACACAAGGTGACATGCAGTAACAGCTCCTACCAAACAAGCAGAGCCCCGTTGGTATCGACGGTGTCATTCGATTCTTCTTACATGATATCCAAAGCCAAGTCTAGTGCTGGTTCATACTCATCTGAACTTTCATCTGCTTTTTGGTCAATCACCTGCCACAAGGAGATCATGTAAAAACTCGCATCATATTAACACAAATACTTGGGGTGCATTAAGATCTGAGGATCAGATGTGCATAGGTCAGCTTCCCAGATCCGAGGTTCTCAAATATGGTATTTCAGATCCGAGCTTTTTGAGGATCTGAGGTACATAAAATGGCCTTAATTCATGGTTCTGCAGCCCAACCTGGGAGGATCAGGCCAGAGATCCTCACTTCTCAAATCTTAGGATTTCCCTCCATCTGAGAACCGAGGCGATCAAACACCCCCTTACTAAAAGAGTTGAAAACTGCAAGATATTTGTTGTTATATTCTTTAACTGCCTAGTTCAGTTCAAGCAAAACCCAAGCTACAAAATGTTTTATCCTGCGTCATTTTCTAGCCAGTAGAATATGGACAATGGAATGTACAGATACCATCTTAGTTCATGATGCAAAACTCATGGGAGATATATCAAAAAATGAGCTAGAAGTCAAATAGATGCCCAAAAGTGCTCTTGTTTACAGCCTGAACACAGAACAGTTTCCCCTCCACTAAACATGCTCAACTATTTCTCAGTCCTCACTGCCGTATACCTCTCCAAAAATGGGTCACTCCAGAGTTCTAAATTTCTAATCAAGGAAGCTGAAATTCCAAGAATCTGTTCATATCTTAATGTTGATGGTGAAATCGAGATTGAATCAAGGGAAATATGGCAATGCTAAGAAAAAAAACTAAAATGCATCAATTTATAAAACAGTGGAGTTTTGGGGATGAAATGAGCAGAGAAGCATAACAGCTACATAAACCAAAACTTCTGTTTAAGATCTCACATGGAAATGATTAAGAAAAATGAAAAAGAGCCAACTGCCCTTGAGCTCATTTCATTTTCCCAACTTTAAAGGGATGACAAGGCAAATTCTGCAGATAAGCTTTAGTAAAGAATTGATAGCATTTATGATTTTAACAAAATGAAAACCTCCACTAGCGCTTCCCTTTATATTAACAAGCACAAAACTTTCCCGAATGAAGGCAACAATCACTTTCTTGCCTTCCTAACCAAACTTGATCTAAAAATTGCTCATTAGGATTAGAGTTATAAATAGGAACAACTCACATCCCAAGGGTACATTGCATATGCACGATAGCAAAACCTCCTCTAATACAATGAACATTCTCTCATCCAAGAAGTTTCTAAGCCATTGTGTTTTTACCAATCTTGCTGTAACATATGTTCAATCCTGCCAACAATCAACCTGTCTAACTTCTTGATCCTACCAACAATCAACTTGTCTAACCAAATATTGTGAACAGTCTGTGGAAATCCCTCATATAAATGATACATCCCTAAGCAAGATCACTGCACAGATGGACCTCTATGATTGTAAGACGATAACATAATTTATCCCACCTAAGCTACATATGCATTTTCTGTTGGAACTACTTTTTGGATAATCCAAGAGAAATCTTCTGCTGGAACTTTAACAATACTGTTAACATGGCAAGTCCGCGCTTCTCAATTTAGTTAATCTTATTACTTTCATAAAGATAAAAAATGAACAAAAACAGTACAAGTTTACCGCTTTGCTTTGAGAAATGTGATGTGGCTCTCTTCAAGAATTTCTCAGCTGAGATACCGAGTCATAATTTCCTTCAAGAAAATCTTCATGTATGATCATCAATTGCTCTGCCACCTGCTCCAACGCAACCAATCAATACATGCACCAGCATAAAAAAATGAGATTATAGTATACTTTGATTGTAAATTAGCCATACGCAACTACAATGTCGTCATGACTCATGAATGTGAAACCTTAATTAAAAAGAACAAAGGCATGTGCCAAGGATTTTGTAATAGAGAAGAACAAACCCAAACATCAAAAGAAATGAAAGAAAATTTTATCATATAAAATCATTTAAATTTGTGAACTACTCTAGAAAAATTACATGAAACATATACCCCTCGAAACAGAAGCATCACGGAAACAATAACAGACACAGTAGCATTTACAAAGCTTTCATTGAAAAACTTCTAATTTCCATCGTTTCCACACAACTTGTATGCGTTTAGATGAGGTGCAATTCATTAACACACAGGCCTCCCAAAGTGCATCAACAGTGTTATTTTATCATTTCAACATTGTCCAAACACAACCAGGGGCATCTTCTTGTCACTTTCCTTCTGCTCCTTCTTGTCACTTTTCCTGTTTTTGTTTTTTTTAATGAAAGTCCATCTTTCTTCTTCAAAATCATGTTCTCAAATCATGTAACGGTTCTAATTATAGCAAAAGCAGAGCTTCAACGGCATCTTCTGATGCTGATAAAGCATTTATAACCCCTCTAATTCTTTAAATGGGTTTCTCGAGAAGATTTAACAGTCAATGAAACAATTTGTACACGTAAAAAAATGATTTAAAGCTACATCTACAGCCACCTGCACGGTTCAGCACATTCATACCTCCTCAATGCTACCATCCTCAATCTCTGCATTGAAAAAGAGCACCATCTTCTCATCAAGCATCATTTCCAACTCGTCTATATGAAGGGGTGCTGAAAACCAACAGAAAACAAAAAATGTTGGCTATATAGAACATCTCTCTAGCATCATGCTTTCAAGCACAACTAATTTGCTTCAGATCCTCCTAACCTGATATGCCACACCAGAAACAATACCCGCATACAGGAAAAAAATAAAAACTAAAAACTACGATAAATAATCATCCTCAACTACCTATATCGTCCATATGAATCAAAATCCAATCATAAAAGAACCTTCAATCATCATTCAGACAATGTGGGCATCAATGCAACACGACCAACTTCTTCAAATCAATATAAAATCATTCAACCAAAAAAAAAGATAGAAAGGAGAAAAGAAACTGCATCCACCCACATCACAGAACCGCATAAACAACACCACAATGCGTAGAGAGAGAGAGAGAGAGCCTAAAACTAATGGAGGAAGCGAAGGAGAGGTTCATATGAAAGGAAGGGAAACCATCGTCACCATTTGAGAAGGCGAACCAGGAGACCAAATCTCGGACCAATTGGTCGGACTTGTGGCGGGAGTTGCAGCCTCCCCACTGGTTGTGGACGGCGAGGAGCAGGGCGGTCCATCGGGAGAGCACCAAATGAACGGCCTCGGCGAAGAGCGTCAGGGACTCCGCCTGCAGCCGCTGCGGAGGCCTTCCTCCTCCTCGATGGTGGTGGCTGCTCAGGGATTCCATGGACCTCTGATTGGTAAGGCCCACCGTGGGGGAAGAAGCTCTCACCAGACCCCCTCAGCCGATGATCCTCTCGCCTCTGCTTCGCTCCTTCCCCACGCTTTCTCGTTTCTCTATGTCTAGTTTTCCGTTGTGGGCAGTTGGCAACTCGGTGAGATACGAACCGGCAAACGATGAGAGAGAGAGACCGGGTCAAGGTTGTGAAAAGATTGATTGCACAAATATTTGTGCATTAACCACCTGATCACCGTTCATCTTGGGGATATAGGGCCTGTCTGTGGGACAGGCCTGATGGAGGGATATCCGGTGCTTAATGCACAAATTTTGTGATATGTGATTGCACCATATCCGTACTCGTCAAGGTTCCAATTATTTGAGAATTGAGGTGTGGTGTGGGTGGTCTGATATGTATTGGGTACCCGACTGGAACCTGAATTCTCGGGTATGGGCATGAAAAGTGTCAAGCCAAATAATACTAAGGTCGACCCAAACCGACCGGAGCTATATGGGGGCTGGATTTGGGTCATGACTTTTTCTGGGTACCCGAGGCTAAGTGTTTTTTGCCAGGTACTCAATTCAACCTGAGTATTTTATATGTATTTTTAATAAAAATAAAATTTTAAAATTATGCAGCTCCAAGTTTAGGATTTCATTTTTGTGACCCGACATAACCCGAACCCGAACCCAACAAATTGTTATTTGGACGTGTTTGAGTATATACCTTGATGGGTCAGGTACCAAAACCTGTTGACAGCCATAAAAGTCAGTAAGGTTGCAATTTGCAAACATATCACATATGGGTCAGGTCGGTGTTGACCTGAAACTGGGTCCAATGCTCAATAAATGGATCTGATTTTGGATTTGGATATGAATCAGGACACATGGTAGAATTCTGGATCCGGTTATGATTTGACTCGCTTTGATACCGGATCTGTAGAAAACAGGTAAAGTATATCGGTGTCCATGTGAAATAGACAAGAAGGGTTGGATCAGACCCAGTCCTAGTTCAGCTCCAAACTTATTTATTTATCCGATTCCGACTCAGATCTGACTAAACCCAACATTGTTTGTTCCAAATCCAATGCAGATTCATAGATGGATTACCCGGATTTGATAATGGGAGTCATTACAGATCTGACCTCTGACCTGTTTGCGACCCTAGTGGTAGGCATGTCAATGGATTGAGTATGACCAAATTTTACCGGGATTGGATTTGGTAGGATACAGTTCCAAGCATCACGTCATTGGATTGAGTATGAACAAATTTCACCCAGATCGGATTTGGTAGGACCCAGATCCAAGCATAGTAAAATAGGTCAGATGAGTTGTTCGGACTTGGTAGGACACAGGACCTGGATATGGCTTATGAAGTTTCAATTTAAGGCTCATGTCTGACTCGGTTCCAATATCCTGATGATTCTTTCTTTGCTAGGTCCAATAGTTCAGACCTGGGCTCGGTACCATCACCTCAGAGTCAGACCGAGGTCAAGACCCACCAGGTGTAGTTCAGGGTCTAAACAGTTGAACGCAACTGTCGAATGCATCATGGTTTCAGCAAAAATCCTTAGCTACCTGCGCAACTCTGTGGGCCGTCCATCACAAGACAGCTACACACACACAAAAAAAAAGAAAGTAGAAAAACGCATAAGGTCCCAGCGAAAACTAGGACCTTTAGCGGCGGTCAGTGTTTTGACAGTCACTAAAGCTCACAATTTCTGCTAGAACCTTTAGCGCGGTCAAAAACCGTCACTAAAAGACAAGAATGCCCAAAAATGTGTGTTTTTATGTGGGTCGTCCATCAAAGCTGCGATGAACGGCCCATCTGTTTGTGCTGGTAGCTGCGCACCATGTGTCGGACATTGTTGATTTTGCTAGCAAAATGGAAACCTACAAAAATGACCCAGAATTTGTTAGGAAGTTTGAGGGGTTTCTGGGTTATTTTTAGCAAATCTGAGCCCACATACGCGTTCCACGTGGTTGATTTGCTACGAGGAAGAAGGGACATGCTTTTCAATAAAAAAAACTTGATTTTTTAAGCTTTAGATATTTATAATAATTTTACACATTCAAACCTTATAAAAAACTATCCATGCACCAAAATCGGACGATGCAAGAAGTAGAACGCATTTGTATGGTAAGTTTTGAGAAAACAGAGAACAAAAAAACCCTTCTAAAGCCTCTCTCTCTCTCTCTCTCTCTCTCTCTATATATATATATATATATATATATATATATATATATAAAAGGCTTGATTTACGTAGATTTAAGCTTTAGAGGCAAAATCTAACCTTTGTATCATGTTTAGCACGTCTTATTTACTATATCTTATGTCCCACATACCATTTTGGTGGGGGTGTCCCTAGTGACACGAGCGGGCATGTGGAATATTTTAATATTATTTAATATTTTAAATATATATATATTAAAATATCAAAAAACATTTCTTATTATTTAAATTTTTTAAAAGTGTATGTATCAGTGTCCTATATTTTAAAATAAATTCAAACTTTGGAATAAAATCCGCATCACACGTCCATCTGTTCAGGTCCACGTGTCTTTGTGACATAGACTATATCCATGTGATAAAGTTTATTCATGTTTTATAGCATTTTTAAACCACCCTTATTTTCTTGAATCGTGAGCATATGACTTTTCATCTCAAAAGAAGAATCTTATGGTGCATCAGATAGTAAATAAATTATGCTTAACACATTTGTAAGGTTATATTTAGAATTTGGTGGCTAACTCCATAAAAAAAAAGCGTGACCACCATATGATATCATGAAACAAAACCACCATATATATATATATATATATATATATATATATATATATATATATATATATATATATAACATGGAATATAAATAAGACCATTTAACACAGGATATAACTTGTGTGCTATTTGGAATTTCATGGACACCACATCTGAACAGTCTCTATCAGTATATCCTGCTAGCTCTGCCATCTTGACCATGGATGAATATTTTCTTTATGCCAACTGCTCCGGAGAAAAAATTAATGGAAACTTACAAAAGTATGCATTTCTGCCGTTTGCATGTAACTTTTTTTATAGTTGTTTTTTCTATTTGTATTTTTTTATTTTTTTGATTTACTATGGCTTAAATGAAATACATCTTAATTTTGTTTAGTAGCAACAATAGTAAAAACGGGCAAAAGGGGCGCAAATGGTGAAAAAAATATAAATGCGAGAAAGACAAGGCTGTTTAAGAATTTTGAGTGCGTCGGTAAATAAAAAGATTTAGAAGTAGATAAAAAGATTTAGAAGATCAGTAGTTCTTTTGGGATAAGATGGAGGTCATATGCAAAATAATAGTGTGAGGAGGGCATGACAAGTAACTTTCCAATTGTGGGACTCTAACTTCCCCGCTCGTATATATAGTTGTTAGGAAAAAATATAGCTCTTTATCTATTGCGGGCTATTGATCAATCTCAAGCCAGAGCTATGCAATCTAAGTTCGTTGACGCTGAAATCATTTTGGCTATCAATGGTCTTTTAGGATGGAAAGCTTCTGGCTACGACGATTTTCTCGTGGATTTCTTCCATATCTTTTGGTCTTGCATTCAACATGACGTTATCAATGTCTTCGCTGAATTCCATCGTAACTGTCGGTTGTCGGTTCACACGCACTTAGCCATTGTCTCTCTCATCCGAAGGACGTGGCGGCCTCTGATATCTCGAGGTTCCGTCCGATTTCGGTTATGAGTGCCCTCTACCACATTATTGCTAAGGTTTTGGCCTCTGATATCTCGAGCACGCTCAATTCACTTTTATCCTCCACAGGCAAATTTAACACTCATTCATCTTGGCATCGAAAGTTCTTCACTCTTTGCATATCAACGGACAGTCTTTCTTATCTCTCAAGCTCGACTTCCATAAAGCCTTCGACTCGGTCCATTGGCCTTTCTTATTCCACATGCTTACCAACTTTCGTATCGATCATCGTTTCTCTCGGTAGGTACACGAGTTGGTATCAAATGCTCACTCTTTGATTAAGCTTAACAAAGCAAAAGGTAGGTATTTCAAGCTTGGGCGTGGTATTCGGTAAGGCTATCATCTCTCCTCTTTATTGTTTAACGCCATCGTTGAGGGTCTCGTGGTGTTGTTCAAGTGGGCAGTGGATAAAGGCATAATCGATTACATTGGCATCCAAAAATTCTCCCATCATATTCTCACCTATGCTGATGACATGATCATTTTTTGCCACGCTTTCGTGCAACAAATGCTGAGATTCAAGCTCATCATTCAGTTTTTTCTCTCTTTCGGGTTTATCCTTTAATGACAGTAAATGTTGCTTGTCCATGTTCAATGTTTCATCTTCCTTGCTGGCCGCTGGAAAGCAGATTTTTAGCTGCGCAATTTCGGATTTACCTATTTCCTATCTGGGTCTCCCTTTATAAATAAAGCGCATCTCTTCAGCCGCTTGAATTGCCACTATCCAAAAAGTTCAGACCAAAATTTCTTTCTGGGAGGCTTCCTACCTTTCCACCGTCGGTCGACTTACCCTTATTAGGCACGTCTTGTCCTCTATCACAAATTTTTTTATGTCAATGTTTCTAATGCCCAAAGGTGTGGAGAAGTTCTTCAGTTTGATGACGAATTTTTTTTGGTCTGGTTGCCACCTTCGGACTAAGCGCCACCTGGTTGGATGGAACTCGTTGGTGTTACCAAGGCGTATGGCTGGTCTGGGGATCTTTGCTCCCAGACTAAGGAATATTGCTCTCGTCGTGAAGCAATGCTGGATGATGCACCATCCAGGCAATTCTTGTGCTCTTATGCTCCATGCTAAGTACGGTTTCCTTGAGTCGATCCATTATATATGTCGTCTCTGCAGGCTTTATAGCTCGTACTTGTGTCGCATGTGGCTTAAGGTTATGTCATTCATCCTCATGCAAGATGGTGATCTCGGTCCTGACGCGCAGTTTTTGCAATGGGCAATTGCGCCTAGCGGCGTTTTGTACACCAAAACTCTGTATCAGTCTTTTCTTCCTCCTGGGGCTGACTGACTTTCTGAGCGTCTTTTATGGGCGAATGGGCCAACTTCCCACTCTCGGTTCTTAGCCTGGTTAATTTTACACGATAAGATACAGATGGACAACTTTCTTAAGAAGGTGGGTTTTCGGTATCCGAGTAGGTGCATCCTTTGCCAAGCGGTGGAAAAATTCACCTTTCATCTGTTTTGGGCCTGCCCAATCTTTGTGGATCTCTTTAAAAGTATGTGAAATCAGCCTGAAGTAATCGTGAGACAGGAATCCTTCGCGCTCGACTTTCTGTGGTGTCTGTCGTGAGTTCACAGTTGCAAGCAGTGATTGTTGATCTCAAGAACTTGGCTTCTTACTTCTTGGTGGGCTGTGTGGATGACTCACAAAAATTCAATCTTTGGTTAAATTTCGGTTGCTTTCAATATCTTGAGTGATGTGTACTTAATTCTGCGCCTCTATTCCCATCCACCTCTTTCAGCCACATTCTCTTCCTCAAGACTCTGGCTCTGTGTTATCTTATTTTTTATGTTTTGCCTTCGTGCTTTCGGGTTGTTGTTTTTTTGTTTTCGCGGGCTCAATTTTTTGTTGATCCCCTACCTTAGTAATGTTGATGTTTCTTTAGGCTCTGTCTCTCTGTATTGCTTGCTGTTGCGTCAAGGAAACACCCAAACATTAATCGGCCATTGTTTCCAGCTATCCAGAAATTCATATTTTTAGATTTTATTACTCTGTTCTTACATTGCTTTTGACAGGTTTACTATTCCTTCTTTTTGTTCTTTCTATTTTTTTGTGTTTCTTTGTTTTTTTCAATATCTGGGGAGGTGAACGAGGGCATGGAACCGAGATCTCTGTCGTCGCCTTCTTCTAAGAATCGCCGATCACCTCTTCTTCAGGGGCGGATGCTTAGAAACCCAATGTGGAGGCCTCGGGTACGCTTCTTCTGACTTTCCCCTGTTGTTCTTTGGAAAGTTCTTGGATAATATTTTGATGTCGATTTTATTTTGTTTCTCTTTTTTTTCATTTTTGTTGATGGGTTGTCGTTGTTTGGTTCAAATTTCGAAGGATTTCTTCGGATTTTTTGGGTCATCTTGAGAATTTTTTACATGGGTTGTAATTCTTTCCATTATGTCGATGTATTTCTTTGTAGTTCTTAACACATCCTCTAGCTTCTCGTAATATTCCCATGAATTTTTTACGTTGGTATCTTCTAGTAGGGGTGGCAATCGGGTCGGGTTGACGGGTCGACACGATGGGTTGGCGGGTCAGCATACCTCAACACGAACCCGACCCGTTTATTAAACGGGTCGGTTGTGGCAAACACGAACCCGACCCATTTATTAAACAGGTAAGTCGACACGACACGGTTAACCCGTTTAATAAACGGGTCGGGCCAGGTAAATGGGTTGGCGGGTTTTCGGGTCGGTTTCTGGGTAAGCGGGTAAACTGGTTGGCGGGTGGGTCGGGGTCAGGTAAACGGGTTGGCAGGCGGGTTGGCGGGTCGAGTCGATGAGCCACTACCGGGCAGTGCTCCAGCCCCTGCCATCCATCTTCGTCAGGAAAGCCGACCGACTCCACCAGATCGTCACCATCATCTCCGAGGCCGCGAAGCAGTCGTTGAAGAGGAAGGGGCTCCACTTCCCACCCTGGTGGAAGCCCGAGTACATGCGCGCCAAATGGCTCTCCCCTTACGAGCGGACGAAGCCGAGCCAGGGCGAAGAGGAGAAGAAGGCCGCCACCACCATCGCCGTGAAACCCTCCGGCCTCTCTACCATCAGATTTTTCGACGAGTTCGAGTTGCTCTTTAGCGACAATCTCGGCCAGGGAAAGGACGCCACTGGTGGTGGTGGTCAGATGAGGGTGGTGGTGACGGAGTGAACCTCGCTGACGATCAAGCCGAAGAGTGCCCACAAGGAAGGCAAGATCGTCGCCGGATTAGCCTCTGTTCTCCTAGAGAAACCCTAAATCCCTAATCAAGTATTCAAAAGAAAAAAAAAAGGATCCAAAGGTAAATGGGTAAAAGGGTTGGCCGGCGGATCGGGTTCGGGTAAACGGGTTGACCCACCCACCTAACCCGTTTATTAAACGGGTCAGACGGGTTGGCAGGTTGGCATACCCCTAACACGAACCCGACCCGTTTAATAAACGGGTTAGGCGGGTCAACCCGTTTACCACACGAACCCGTTTAAGCCGAACCCGCCTAAGAAGGGGGTTGGCTGGTCGTGTCAGAAATTGCCACCCCTATCTTCTAGTATGTTGTTTTTCACAAAAAAAAATTGGTAGTTTTCCTTGGTTCATTGTCCTCTCATTGCATCATGGCTTCCCGACTCCCGAGTGTTGATAAATCTGTGTCTATTTTCTTTCGCCGATTTTTCTTTCTTTTTTTCCTTTTCCTTTTGAAGATTGTTTGCTTCACTAATTTAAGATTCTCGACTCTGAAATACTTTTGTGCTTTTCTATGTTCAATATGACAGGTTTATTCCAAATAGAGGAGCCATGGACCTTGACTTTGCTGGGTATTTGATGGTGGATTCAAAGCGGGAGAAACCATCAGAGACACTGTCTCCATCTCAAGAAGCATATCGTAAACGCCTTGCAGAAGTGTGTCTGAAGAACCGAACCAGGATCCTTGCTTTCAGAAGCAAATCTTCGGAACCTGTGGAGAATGCTCTTCAGGAAGTGTGTCGTGATAGCTCATCTCCGCACTGCTCCGGAACCACCAAGCCTCGAAGATATATATCTCAGGTGAGTCCTTGTGGTTCAGTAACACTTTTCACTGATAGACAATTCTTGGTTGATGGAATTGCAGTTTGTTTTGTGCTTCTAGCATTGTTCTTCTTATGTGGTAGTGATAATTTCCTTTCTCAGTCTGCAGAGAGAACTCTGGATGTACCTGAGCTTCAGGATGACTACTATTTGAATTTGCTTGATTGGAGCAGCAGTAACGTTTCGGCTATTGGTCTTGGATACTGTCTTTCTCTGGGATGCATCTGATGGGACCGCTTCTGAGCTGATGTCCGTAGATGAGGACAATGGCCCAATTACAAGCATCAGTTGGGCTCCTGACGGCAGGCACATTGCAGTTGGCTTGCACAGTTCAGCAGTTCAGTTGTGGAACGCATTAGCAACTAAGCAGGTTTGCCTCTGGCTTTGATGCCTCATTCCTGTTCTTAATATGGTGTTGTGCTTGTATGCAATGGTCAGTATAAATTTGCACGCCTCAGGAGTCTTTTTTCTGCTCAAATATGCTATAGCCCAAGATAGTTTTGATAAATTAGGCTTAAATATTTCGTTCTTTTTAGTATACTAAAAATCTCATATTCTTTGTAGTTGAGAACTCTGAGAGAGGGTCATCAATCAAGAGTTGGTATTCTTGCTTGGAATTCTCATATTCTGACAACTGGAGGAAGAGATGGCTTGATATTTAACAATGACGTACGACTTCTGTCTCATATAGTAGGAGAATACAGAGGACATCAGCAAGAGGTTTGTGTGCTGAAATGGTCAAGCTCAGGCCAGCAATTAGCTAGTGGAGGAAATGACAACCTTCCGTACATCTGGGATCGGGCAATGGCGGCAAATCCATATTGCTAGAACTCAGTGGCTGCACAGGCTTGAAGATCATAGAGCTGCAGTAAAAGCATTGGCTTGGTGCCCTTTTCACGGAAATCTGCTAGCATCCGGTGGTGGTGGAGATCGCTGTATCAAGTTCTGGAATACCCATACTGGGTCCTGCCTGAATTCGGTTGATACTGGTTCGCAAGTTTGTGCACTTTTATGGAGTAAAACTGAACGGGAGCTTCTTATTCACATGGGCCTTCTCAGAACCAGTTGACGTTATGGAAATATCCATCTATGGTTAAGATGGCAGAACTAACAGGGCATACTTCAAGAGTTCTGTTTATGGCTCAGGTATAGAATCCATCCTTCCATGAAAAATACAAGTATTGAAATGATTATAGGCCTTACGAAATGCAAATAATATATGACTCATGATGCACACTATTTCTTAATTTTCAGAGTCCAGATGGGTGCACAGTAGCCTCAACTTCTGGTGGGGATGAAACTATGAGATTCTGGAACGTATTTGGGAATCCTGAAGTGAACAAGAAACCTGTCAGCCAGCCACCTGGACCATTTGCGAACATCAATAGCATAAGGTGATGGGTATGAATTTTTTCCTGCAAACCAACTCATGTTGTTGATTTGCAAGTGGTAAGTTTCAGTTTTGTCCTTGACCTTTCAGGTAAAGCTTTTCCTTATTTTCATTCTCGTAATATTCCATGAATTTTAATATTGGTATCATCTAGTATGTTGTTTTTCACAAGAAGATTTCTGTGGTTTTCCTTGGTTCATTTTGTTTTCCATTGTTTATTGACTTCCTTAATATTGAAAAATCTGGTCTAATTTCCTTTTTCTTTCACTTTCTTATTCTTTTCATTTTCAGAAGTATTAGCTCCATCAAATTGAGAGTCTGGACTATGAAAATACTGTGTTTTTCTATGTTCAGTATGACAGGTTTATTCCGAAGAGAGGAGCCATGGACCTTGACATTGCTGGATATTTGATGGTGGATTCAAAGAGGGAGAAACCATCAGAGACACTGTCTCCATCCCAAGAAGCATATCGTAAACGCCTTGCAGAATTGTGTCTGAAGAACCAAACCAGGATCCTTGCTTTCAGAATCCAACCTCCCGAACTGACGGAGAGTGTTCTGCAGGAAGTATGTTGTGATAGCTCATCTCCGCACCGATCTAAACCCATCAAGCCTCACAGATACATCCCTCAGGTGTGTGTCCTTCCCTGGTTCAACAACGTATTTCACGGAGATAATTCTTGGTTGATTGATTTGCAGTTTGATTGCGCAGATTGCAGAGAGAATTCTGGATGCACCTGAGCTTCATGATGACTACTACAATCTCCTTGACTGGAGCAGCAGTAACGTTTTGGCTATTGCTCTTGGCCACTCTGTCTTTCTCTGGATGCGTCAGATGGGACCGCTTCTGAGCTGATGTCTGTAGATGAGGAGAATGGCCCAGTTACAAGCATCAGTTGGGCTCCTGATGGTAGGCATATTGCAATTGGTTTGAACAGTTCAGCTCTTCATTTGTGGGACGTGCCAGTGAGTAAGCAGGTTTGCCTCGTGGCCCTATTCCTGTTCTCAATATGGTGCTGTGTTTATATGCAATGGCTGGTTCAAGGTTTCAACTTTCAAGCCTCAGAAGTCTTTTTTCTGCTCAAATAGTCATTCAGATTTCAGGATTGATTTGATCTCAAATTTTTGATAAATAGTGTTTCATTTGCAACCAATTTGGCTTGATTGATTGATTGATTGTGACATTACCAAGTAAAGTTTTTGGCTTAGGATTTAGAATTCAGATGCAGTAGCCCAAGAAAGTTTTTGATGAATTAGTTGCATTCTTTTTAGCGTACTGAAAATATCATTTTCTTTTTCATGATGCCTGCAGTTGAGCACTCTGCGAGGGGATCATCAATCAAGAGTTGGTTCTCTTGCTTGGAACTCTGATATTCTGACAACTGGAGAAAGAGATGGTTTGATTTTTAACAATGATGTACGTGTCCGATCTCATATACTAGAAGAATACAGAGGGCACCAGCAGGAGGTTTGTGGGATGAAATGGTTAAGCTCAGGCCAGCAATTAGCCAGTGGAGGAAATGACAACCTTCTGCACATCTGGGATCGGGCAATGGCAGCAAACCCAGTTGCTAGAACTCAGTGGCTATACAGACTTGAAGATCACAGGGCTGCAGTAAAAGCATTGGCTTGGTGCCCATTCCAGTGCAATCTGCTAGCATCAGGGTGGTGGTGGAGGTCGCTGTATTAAGTTCTGGAACACACACATTGGGTACTGCCTGAACTCGGCGGATACTGGTTCTCAACTATGTGCACTTTTATGGAGTAAAACTGAAAAGGAGCCTCTTGGTTCACATGGGTTTTCTCAGAAGCCGTTGACATTATGGAAATGTCCATCTATGGTTAAGATGGCAGAACTAACAGGGCATACTTCAAGGGATCTGTTCATTGCTCAGGTATGGTATCTTTCCATCATAAAAGAACACAAGTGGGGAAAAGGTCGGACTCACGAAAATGTAAGCAATATATATGACTCATGATGTGTTTTGTAACTTGTTTCTTAAAATTTTCAGAGTCCAGATGGTTGCACAGTAGCATCAGCTGCTGGAGGGGATGAAACTTTGAGATTTTGGAATGCATTTGGGAATCCTGAAGTGAACAAGAAGCCTGTCAGCAAATCAATTGGACCATTTGCAAACCTCAACAGCATAAGGTGATGGGTATGAATTCGGTGATGCGGACCAATTCCTCTTGTTAATTTGCAGGATCGTAAGTTTCAGACTTGTTGTTGGCCTTCCAGGTAATGTTTTTCCTTGTTTATGTCATGTTTTATTTTTGTGGAAACATCATAGCCAATTTTATCTTTTGTTAGCAGGATTTGTTCTCCTGGAAATTGAGTAGCTTTTCCATGTAACTATGGTACTTATTTACCTCCAGGATTGAAAATATCAGTCATTTTCTGATCATAACTTTTATGGTCTTTGATGGTATTTAACATCATTGTCATCCTTGAAAATATGAACTTTACAGAGTGTGAACCAACCTGTCTCTTTGAAATGCAGAATGGTGTCTTTTTTTTTTTGAAAGGCAAGCTGGGGTTGGCAGACCCCTACCAGTTGTACAACGATACCATTGGGATTTGAACTTGCAATGTCCCAACACAAGGTGACGTGCACTAGCTGCTCCTACCAGAATGGTGTCTTTTAATGGGCCTGGAATCTCTGTTTCAAGAAATTATGATTTCCATGCCCTTGGGACGAGTACTAGAAAGCACCTAGCTTTCAACTTCTGCGACTGCTTTCTAAGAATGGAGCTTCTAAGTATGTCTAGAAGCTTCTTGCAACCATGATATGGGCACATCAAAGCTTTATGCGTCCATGCATATGTTGATATTGGTGGTGCTGGGTACTCATAAATACCATACTGCATATTATGGATTATATCTTTTCATTATATAAATACATATAGCATTAGACTTCTCTACATCTTTAAACCTCAATGAATTCCTTTGTTTACAGTCTCAAAATCTCTCGTTTATGCAGGCTCATGCCATTACACGCATGTCATTTTATGCCCCCACTTTTTCCATTTTTCTAAAACTCCTGTTCCTGTTTGGTACTAGTTGTACAAGCATTATATTACATAAGTATATCTATGTCCATGCGACATGGCATATACTGAATTTCTCACAACATTATTATGAGATATACAAAAAGAGAAATAAAGAAAAAGTTAATAATTTAGTAATGTTTTCAAGAAAATTCTAATTTACGTGGATGTTTGAATCTGAAATCCTTTGTTTTCATGAAATGATCTAGCATGAGGCCTATGCCAGGTTGCACCATCGAATGAGAGATCTGAGGTATTCAAACATCTCGTAAGTGTTTCTATAATATACTTGATATTATTATTCCTAACAATTTTTTAAACTTAGACATACAAAATCACTGTTTTATGCTAGATATTGATGGCGGTTATTACCACTATTAAAAGTCTTCTTGGCTTATATGCTCTTGAGGTTGCTCTGGCAATTCTTGGACTGTTTTGTGTTTGATATTGATGGCAGTTGTTTGCAAAATATTGCGATCTGCATTTCATACTTACTCCACAATATATTTGCAGAAACACCAAGTATAAAATGCCGCTTTTGCTTTTCAGCAGTTTGAAAATTATTTTTGTAGATTCTCGAAAAAAAAATATTTTTGCAACCCAGCTTCTAAGAGGGAGATGAGTTGACATGTTGGAGCCAGTGGTATCTGAGATTTTGGTTAGAGTTGGTTTTCTTTCAAGGCTTATTTATCAGCAGCTTTTTAGGCGTCGTATGTTTCATTCCCATGTAAAGGAAAAGCTTTACATGGGAATAAGCACAGATTTCTAAAAAATCCTGCCATCTCAGTGGTGGGAAAAACTAGGGCCCGCTTGTGCCAGCATGTTATTTTCCCACCATGATGATTTGATGTTTGTTTTAGTCATGGTGGGAAAGGTTTACATCAAGGTTGTCAGTTCAGCACTTTCCCATGTAAGTTGCATGAAACAAACAAGGCCTTGAAAGTTTTGGCTCAATATGACAATGGGTCATGATGGTTTACCAAAATGCAGTCTCAAGAAACAGCACTGGGTCTTAAAGAGATGGTTGACATTTCGGAAGCATTTCATCAAGGTGAATCAGTTGTACTGTATTGGATCAGAAACAGTTGTGCCTTACTCGATTTGTTGAGTTGGAGGTGAGTGGGCATAGTGGTGCTACTAGTTCTTATTCACTTGCTGTTGGAATGTGACGCTTTTTTTGGATTTATAACCTGAAGAAACCGCACCCAGGATGAAGACCTGGTTGCGCTGGCTCAGCCTGCCATACATACGGTAGTCCTGCCAGCGGTGTAAAACTCCGAGGCTAGGACCCCTGCCCCCATGGCCTATGCTGGGCATTGGCTTGTGCTGAGAGGAGAGATGGCCATGGGAATCGAACTTTGACCGGTGGTCTAGTGGCCAGGGCCCCACCCCACTACGCCAACCCCCCTTGGGGCTGTTGGAACGTGGTGCTTGCTTATTTTAGTTAGAGAGAAGGAAGTAAGCTTTTTCTTATGGTGGCACCCATTATCATTGGTGACCTGTGGATATTGCCATTGTGTGGTGAACCACTTGAATTTTTTTGTCTTGTTACGATCATTTTTCTTCATTCGTTGTTCAAATATGTTTCAAGTTGTCATTCAAGCAACTTAATGAATGTCTCAATTTTTAATATACCCACTTAATAAGAGTTCCTAGTTTCATTAATCTGATTTATGCCAAACTTGGATCAAATACACTTAACCCTCTGCTATGTTGTGAACCATGTAAATCTCTTTTATTAGTTCTCGTACAGATGGTCATATCATCATTATGATATCTCAATTGGTTGGCAACCGTTTGGACTTGCATGAAATATATTTTGCAAAAGAGTTGACCTTTATGAATTAACGTGGACTCCTTAGAAATTTTAATTTTGGATCTAGGTCATGAAACCATTTTCTTTTGTTTCTTTTTTATTCCAATAAACAAGCTAGGGAACAGTCCCAAGATAAGCTCCTTTTTTCAATTCATCTGTTAGTCTTAATCCAGACAGAGAAATACTTGATGGGTAAATAATATGCTTTGATCAAGTGAATATTTCTGGGGATGAGGATATATAACATAGATGAGGCCATTTATTAAAATGACACTTAGCATCTACTTCAGGTCAGGGAATCATTACTCTGACTAGTCTAACCACCTCTGTTGATGGAGGATGAAATCATAGAAATCTCATTATGGATTCTTAAAGTTTAGGCAAGATCAAGGTTCTATGTATATTCGAGTATGAGGAAGGGGAAAAGTCGGACTCCTCTCCCTCATGTGCATCACCTTCCTAAGGGCACGTTTGGGAGCAAGAAAAATCCTCATAGGAAAAGAAAATTTTGCCTATGAAAAGTTGACATGATAACTTTTCTAAATGAAAAAATTTCACTTGTTGTGTAGCATGAGAAAAACGGAATAGAAAATATGAGAAAAAGAGAGAGATGGTTGATCAACCCTCAGAGAGAGAGAGAGAGAGAAACCTGAAGATGGTGGTGGGTAGGAGGAAAATGAAGATGGAGAAAGCTCGTGGCAGCATGCGATGAGATGTGTTGTCGGTGAATGGTTGCCTTAATCAAAAAGAATTTTTGATAAGAAAAATTCCTTTCAAAAATGTTCTTTTGTTTGAAATAGTTGAAAAAGTTGTCATTTTTTCTTTTCTACTTGCATTTTTCTCGCTTCCAAATGTGCCCTAAGTGTAGTTAAATACTTCGAGAGGCCATTTGTTTCACTCCGAGATGTGGGATATGGGAAATGGCCCATTTTTGTACAAAAATGTGCCTTATCAATGATAAGCGAAGCAAACGGTCTTTGTGGTGGACCCTACATTTTGGTAGGGAACTGTCTATTTCCTATGAAAGCACCATCGCTTTTCCTGCATGAGTGTTCAATGCCCGAGCTCTTTCTTATGAAAGGATACTCCCCTCTCTCCCCCCTTCCCTTAGTACATTGTTCAAGACAAAACAAATACCAGTCAGCAATAAGATATAAACCATAATGTGATTATAAGCTCAGCTCTCCATCTCTTAAGGCTTCAATAGTAGATTCATGTAGGACCAGAATTACGGTTTAGTACCAAGATTCACTTTTTGAATGTCCTGGAATTAAATACAAAACAGACTGTTTAGATATCAATAGATCAATCTGAAGAAGAATGACTTGCATTCTTTTTACATGGTGCCTAAAAATGTGGGAACTGTCCAGAGGTTTCATAAAGCTTTCTTAGTCATTCTTGAGATTCAAACTACCTTTCCTCTCCATATTAGAGGGATATTACCACATATTCATGAGAGATCTCAAGAGGAACATTCTTTGAGACCGGCCTTTCTGCAGAACAAAGCTCCATGCTACAGGTACCTACCTGTCCACCAATGAATCAAGCATGTATGCACTTGACCTATATCAAATCTATTAACCAGACCCAAACCGGCACATCGTTCTACCAACATCCATTCCCCTGTTGAAATTGCGAAAAGATTTCCAAGCAGAAGACAACAAAGTTGATGAGTGGCGTGGGAAACATAATAGACTTACCATTTGGACGACCATCTCCCTCTAAAGATTGATCACCAGATTCTGGCCACAATTCACACTTACAGCCATTCACAGAAGTGAACGCAACGTAAACTTCTGCTGGGTGCAAAAGAGTGAACATTGGATGTACACGCAGACAAACCACCCTAATGTCAAAAAGAAACCTTTTAGCAATTTGTTCTTACAGTTTAAAGTAACCACATTATGATGAACAGAAGACCAACTTATCATACCTTGAGAAACCTCCAGAACCGGGACCAAGATTCCGGGCTATAATTCCAGAGTTAATTTGGAAAACCTCTGGTTTATCCTTTGGAAGTGAAATGAACCGCTGAAGAACCAATCCGCCACCAATATCGCCTTTTAAACTGACAGCTTCTTCCTCCCCTGACCGCTCAGGATTCCTCCTGTTTGGAATTGTACTAAAATCAATCAGATTCACCTAAAAAGGTATACCCGTAAAAGCTGCCTCATCAATGGACAGTTGACAAATACCATGCAAAAAATATCAAGGAAGTAGATGCTTTTACACATGAAGCAAACTAGGATTCAGAGTTCAGACAGAACCAGGTCTGTTTACAAATAGACTCAGAGGAAGGAGTCAACATGGACAACGAGGAAGAGAGTCAAACAGCAGAAGCTCGTAAGCAGGTCATCAGAACTTTAAACCAGTCTCAACAGTGTTGTTCTCGGCAGTTTCTTGCAGAGGGTTTTTCTTGGAGTTTTTTTTTTCAAAAAATGGTTTTTACTTTGTCTTGGACTTTGAAAAAGGGTACCCCATCTTCGGAATTGTAACCTTCCAATAGCAACTAAGCTACTGATACATTAAAAAATATAAAGAATAATAAAAGAAATAAGAAATAAAAGTTTTGTATTGTTTTTTCTTGCTAAAATATAAAAGAAACAAGCAGAAAAGTTCTTAAAATGCAAAAAAAAAAAAACATAGGCTATATATATATATAAAGGTTTTCAATAACCTTGCAAAAATATCATGATAATATTGCAGTATATATTTATTCATGATATTTTCCCGATAATTTCACGATTTTTTCAAAATATTGGTGATATCAGTGACTATGCTTTAAACATGGTCAACAATCTTAGACACACTAACATTCTGTAAAAATTAGTTGCAACTGGGCCATACACAACAAAAGGTGAAAATGCATATTTCTCGAATGATGAATAAGAGAGGAAGGCAAGCTGAAAACTCACTCAATTACAGAATATTCCTCTGAACAGCCAGCGGACCGATATTCAACTCCACTATATTCTTCATATCCATCAATTTTAACGCTGCTTTGAAGCCATTGTACCCCTGTAGCAAAAAAATATTTATCAGAAGCTAAACAGGAGCTGTGAGTTTCGGAAGGTCTGCAACATTACCTATGCTTAGAGTAAAATGTAGCGTGATAATGATAAAAGCTTTTTGAGGCAAAGCAAGGCAGTATGGTGCAAGCTCGAGGCACTTTGCACATTTGAAAACTTGGATATCTCAAGTAAAATTATGAATTAAATTATGACGAACCATTAGGTAAAATAACAAATTAAACTGGAAACATTAATAACATAAAAAACAAAAGAAAAAAGAACTAGAAGTAAAAACAAAAAAACAAAGAAATGTAATTGCAGAACTTGACCACATAACATAATCGTAATAGCATTTAGCTATTCAATAAAAAAATCTATTGCCCTGCTTAGTCACTTTAAATCAGTTGGGATAATTATACAAAAACTATCTCTGCAGATACCAAGCGGCTGTTGACAAAATCAGCATACATTTCATCGTAAGTAAAATCTATAGATGATGAATGCTTGAACTTTTCTTCTCCTTTTCCTCTCAGATTTAACCCCTCACTAAGCTGCAGAACAAGCCAAGTTGCTTGAGTTCAACTAGTGATCAGCATGGCTAAAGCTTGACTAGTGCTCATTTACTTATTAAATGAGACGAGCTGGAGCTGAGACGTAAGCTCAAATAATTACACAAAAAAGCTTGGGGTCAAAGTCGAGTTCAAACATAGGTTTGGGCTGGAGAAATCTCGTTGAAGATCATTCATAGCAAGCACATGTAGATGTCTATTTTGTTGTGCACATGATAGAAAGTGCTCTATGGCTTTTGAAAACTGAGTTCACTGGTTCATATCTGCTCTGTTCTTTCAATTAATAATTGAAAATACAATAATTTTTTACTATAAGCTTGGCTTGAGGTTAACCTAGCCAAGCTTGAGCCTGGCCAAACTTGGCTGAGCCATGCTTGAATATTAGTATTCAAGCTCAGTGTCCATGTGCTAGCCAGGCTCAGATAGGCTCGTGTGCAGCCCTACTCTCCACCCTCAACTTAAAATGCTTTTGAAAAATATGAAGAAAAGCTCAAACATAGAGAAAGAGAAACTCTATCAAATAATTACAATTGGGTATCAACAAGTTGTATATGTGTCAGGCGCCTCCTACCCAACCAAATTCGAATGCTTTGATGTGTGCATAAAATTCAGACCTGAACATTGTTCAGGTTGACCCGAACCTGGCTCAAATAATATTTTGGTAACATTTGAGCTTTGTCTTTTGTTGGATATCACACCTGATGATTCGACCTGAATTTCAGATGTAATTTTTTGTAAAAATGAATATTTTCAACAACCATATTGTCAGGTTTGGATTCTCATTTTCCAGTCCTGACGTAACCCGAAGCAGGACCCTGCTTCATGGTCTGGGCAGGTCTGTGTGAACCTTAATGGGACAAATGTATGACCCATTAGCAACCCTAACCCTAATCCCTGTAAAATTTTTGCTATCATGTCAGTTGGACCAAAAATTCTTGTTTTCTTTTTTCCTGTTTATGAAAAAATATACCTAGATGATTTATCTCATGCATCAAGTGTGCATCAGGAATGGATGGATAGATGAACTGTAACAGCAGGAACATGCTATATAGTATATTCAGCAATCGATAGACATATGAACCATACCAGAAGGAGCATGCAACATAGAGACTATTCTACCCCCAACCCAGGGCACTATTTTAAGAACCCAATCAGTGCCCTTCAATTCAACAGGAGTCATCAAAAGCTTCACTCCTTTGCGTGGAGCAAGCTCTTCTGCATCTGGGATTCGTTTGGCGCATTCTGCATCAGGAGCACAGTCAAAAGTGGAATCCAAATCCATTAATTAGCCTATAATCTAAGACTTGAGAAACTGTAACAGGCATGAATAAAGGAACTTGTGAAACATCTTTTCAAGTTTTTAAAGCAACTCGCCTAGCTAGTAGACCATGAGAACTACCATATGTTGGTATCAACAGAAACACTTAAAAGATCGTAGTTCAAAACCACTGGCACAGTTGAATGCAAAATTGTGCATAGAAGCAATGCAACCCAAGAATACAAAATCCAAAATAAAATGGTGGATAAGATCATTTTAAAAAATGAAAAAAAGAAGTAAAACATCAGCAATTTTACAATTAAGCACATTTGATCAAATCTTGAAATATCAGTTTTGAGAAAAAAAAACTTAAAGGCCAGAAGGATAAATTTCATAACGTTACAAAGCTGAAGCTCTGGACGAAGCATATTATAAAGATATTTAAGATGGTATGGAAGTACATGTATACCCATAGCTGCTCTATACTGATTTTTACTTTCAGCTATTAACTTGGACATCTCAGATACTGAAGGCATGACAATTTGCAATTCCTCTCCATCAATGCCAACAGCATCAACCATCAAGGAACAACTGGATCATTAGTTTTTGTTTTGAGATAAATAACATTAGTTTCATATAATTCCCATAAATTTACTGCATTTGTGAATAACAGAACTACCTTTGCTCCAAAATCCAATAACAAATGCACATGCAAAGCACGTCTTGGCCTTCTCCAGGATCCTTCGCTTCTGGATACTTTGATTGTAACGACTGAAGATTTAAGCTCAGCCTCATAATAGGATAAAAGATATTCACCCTCGTAGAAATCATATCCATCGCCAGCATCTTCAAACAGAAAACCTTTTGCTTTTCCTGTGGTGAAAATACAGTTCCAAACAAATTATATGAAGGTAGAGTGGTCACAAACAGATAACCCGTCTCACCCCTTACCACTCGACCACTAGATGTAAACAAATATGGACGATCTTACATAGAAAACCTATTTCATAAATAGATGAAAATT